>NC_083097.1:37779728-38007228 GCF_949774975.1 Lagenorhynchus albirostris | reverse complement strand
GAATAAGAGAGGTACACTCCCTGCACTAAAGGTTCACACAGTGAAGTTGAGAATACAAATATTTATCAATTTAGGAAGAGTCTACAGGATATGTGAACAGAGTAATGAAACTAACACCAGGGAATCAAGAGAGGCCTCTCTGAGGGAACAATGGCTAGACTGAGATCTGAATGGTAAACAGGACTTTAGTGGCTCATCTGTACATGCCCAGCACCTCTCCTTATTTTATGTGTTCAGAGATAGTACCTTTCTCCATCAGGAATGCCATTCTTTCCCACAGCAGTCAGAAACTTCTGGTTCTGGGTCTGAATCAAGATTACAGAGTAGGAAGATCCTGAGCTCACCTCCTCCCATGGGCACACCAAAATTGCAACTACTTACAGAGCAACCATCTGTGAGAATGACCTGAAGACTAGAAAGAAAAGATGTTCCACAACTAAAGATAAAAAGAAAGGGCCACAATAAAATGGGTAGGAGGGGTGGGGATATGAGCTAGTCAGGACCTCCCACCCCCCCGCAGTGCTGTGAACCACAAAAGTGGAAGGAAAATTACAACAACAGAGGTCCTCCTTGAGGAGCGGGGAGTCTGATTCCCACATCAGGCTCACCAGCCTGGGAGTCCTGTACCAGGAATATGAACCCCCAAAATGCTGGGCTTTGAAAACCAGCAGGGCTTACATTCAGGAGAGCCAAACAGCTGTGGAAAACTGAGACTCCTCTCTTAAAGGGCACATGCAGAAGCTCTCTCACTTTGAGTCCCAGTGCAGAGGCAGCAGTTTGAAAGGTGCCACTTGCTGATCTTGAAGAGAGGTAGGAGGCAGCTGGAACGCCCCCTGGGGACTGAGATTCTGTCAGCAGCCATTTTTGTGATCTCATTCTATCTTGCAGACAACTGCACTGGGGGGGGTGCCATTTTGGAATACTCCCCCTAGACTATTACCTCCAGGGGCCTGCCCCACCCACCAGTGTGCCTGCAGTGGTTATATAACACCAGGTCACAACGGTCATGCTAGGGTCTTGCCCGCCCACCAGCACACCTGCAGTGACTGTGAACTGAGGATCTCTGCCCACTAGCAGCAGTAACATAACACTGTTCCTTACAACTAGTCACTTTGGGGGCCTACTCCACTTGCAGTATTCCTACAGCAGTCACACACACCACAGTCATGCAGCCAGCAGGGCCAGGTGTCAGCCCTGCATACCTATGTTCCTGCAGCAGTCAGCACCACCACAACAGAAAGGTGCATGCAGCTCTCACATAGGGAGCACTCTTTACGCATCTGGCTCTAGTGGCTAGAGGGGGGCATGCTACTGGGTCCCAGAGGACATATACTACATAAGGCCACTTCTCCAAGGTTGAGAGATGTAAGAGACTTACCAAATACAAAGAAGTAAACACAGAATTAGGCAAAATGAGGATACAGAAGAATATGTTCCAAATGAAAGAGCAAGACAAAAACATCAGAAAAAGAACTAAAGAAATGGAGATGAGTAATCCACTCAAAAAAAAGGTTCAAGGTAATGATCATAAATATGTTCACAGAACTTGGGAAAAGAATGGATAAACACAGTGAGAACTTCAACAAAGAGAAAATACATAAAAGAATCAATCAGAGTTGAAGAATACAACTGAAATGAAAAAGTACGCTAGAGGAATCAACAGTAGATTAGATGATATAGAAGAATGGATCAGTGATCTAGAAGATGGATTAGTGGAAATAACCCAAGCTGCAAAGCAAAAAGAATTTTAAAAAATGAGGATAGTTTAAAGGACTTTGGGAACAACATCAAGTGCACTAACACTCACATTATAGGGGTCTTGGAAGGAGAAGAGATAGAGAAATGGGCAGAGAATTTTTTGAGGAAATAATAGCTGAAAACACCCTTAACTTGGCAAGGAAACAGACATCTAGGTCCAGGAACCACAGAGAGTCCAAAACAAGATGAACCTAGAGGTCCACACAAAGACATTATAATTAAAATGGAAAAAATTGAAGATAAAGAGAATCTTAAAAGCAGCAAGGGAAACACAGCTAGTTATGTTTAAGGGAGCTCCTAGAAGACCATAAGCTGACTTTTCAGCAGAAACTTTGTAGGCTAGAAGGGAGTGGCATGATATATTCAAATTAGTGATAGGAAAAACAAATCTACAACCAAGAAGACTCTACTTGGCAAGATTATCATTTAGAGTTTTACAGACAAGCAAAAGCTAGACAAGTTCATCACTAAATTGGTCTTACAAGAAATGTTGACAGGATTATTCTAAGTGGAGAAGAGAAGGCTACAATTAGAAATATGAAAATTATGAAAGAAAAACTCTCACTGGTAAAGGCAAACATACAGTAAAGGTAGTCAACCACTTATAAAACTAGTAGGAAGGTTAAAAGACAAAAGTAGTAAAAGCATCTATACCTATAATAAGTACTTAAGGGATATGCAAAGTAAAAACATGTAAAATATAACATCAAAAACATAAAACTTGGGGAGGGGAATGAAAATGTGGGGTTTTTAGAACACATTTGAACTTGAGATCAACTTAAAATAGACAACTATATATATATGTCATATATATGTCATTATTTATAAAGTTCATGGTAATCACAAACTAAAAACCTACAATAGATATAGAAAAAATAAAGAGAAAGGAATCCAAACATAACATTAAAGATAGTCATCAAATCACAAGGGAAGAGAGCAAGAAAACAAGAAAGAAATAGAGAAGATCTACACAAATAATCAGAAAACAATGAACAAAGTGGCAATAAATATGTATGTATCAATAATTACTTTAAATGTAAATGGACTAAATGCTCCAATCAAAAGACATAGTATGGCTGAATGGATAAACATGACCCATATATATTCTGCCTACAAGAGACTTGCTTCAGATCTTGAGACATTCACAGACTGAAAGTAAAGGCATGGAAAAAGATATTCCATGTAAATAGAAATGAAAAGAAAGCTGGGGTAGCAATACTTATATCAGACAAAATAGACTTTAAAACCAGAATGTAATAAGAGACAAAGGAGAGCATTACATAACGATAAAGGGATCAGTCTAACAAGAGGATATAATACTTATAAACATCTGTGTATCCAGCATAGGTATGCCTAAATACATACAGAAAATCATTAAGGAAAACTTGGCCTTAAATGACACATAATATAAGATCGACTTAATAGATATATATAGAACAGTCCATTCACATAGTAGAATACCCATTCTTTTCAAATGCAGACAGAACATTCTCCAGGATAGATAACATGCTAGGACACAAAACAATTTTCAGTAAATTTAAGAAAATGAAATCATATCAAGCATCTTTTCTGACCATAATGGTATGAAGCTAGAAGTCAATCACAAGAAGAAAAATGGAAAAACAAACAAACAAACATGCTACTAAACAATCAAAGAGTCAATGAAGAAATCAAAGCAGAAATAAAAAAAAATACTTCGGGACAAATGAAAACAGAAACACAACATACCTACATCTATGGGATGCAGCAAAAAGCAGTATTAGAGGGAAGCTTATAGTAATATAGGCCTACTTCAGAGAACAAGAAAAATTTCAAGTAAACAATCTAGCATTACACTAAAAGAGCTAGAAAAAGAAGAACAAGCACAAAATTAACAGAAGGAAGGAAATAATAAAAATCAGAATGGAAATAAGTGAAACGACTGAAAAACCAAAACCTTTTGTAGATCAATAAAACTAATAGTTGGTTCTTTAAAGATAAGCAAAATCAACAAATCTTTTGCCAGACTCATCAAAAAAAGAAGAGAGCCCAAATAAATAAAATTAGAAGTGAAAGAGGAGAAATTACAGCTGACACCACAGAAATACAAAGGATTATAACAATACTTTGAAAAATTATATGCCAATGAATTGGACAACCTAGAATGAGTAAACTCCTAGAAACATACAATCTTCCAAGATTGAATCAGGAAGAAATAGAAAATCTGAACAGACTAATTACTAGTTAGTGAAATTGAATCAGTAATTAAAAGAAAACCTTCTTATCAAACTAGTCCATAACCAGACAGCTTTACAGGTGAATTCTACCAAACATTGAAAGAAGAGATAATACCTGTCCTCCTCAAACTATTCAAAAAAGTTGAAGAGGAAGGATCACTTTCAAATTAATTCTGTAAAGCTGTGTTACCCTGATATCAAAACCAAAGATACCACCAAAAAGGAAAATAACAGGCCTATATTTTTAATGAACATATGCAAAAATCCTTAACAAGATATTAGCAAACTGAATTCACAATACATTAAAAGGATCATAACCCATGATCAAGTGAGATTTATCCCAGGGAAGCAAGGATGATTCAATATCTGCAAATCAATCAATGTAATATTCCACGTTAACAAGATGAAAGATAAAAATCACATGATTATCTCAATAGATGCAGAAAAAACATTTGACAAAATTCAACATCGATTTATGATCAAAACTCTCAAAAAAGTGTGTATAAAAGGAACCTACCTCAACATAATAAAGGTAGGTTTGTCATATATGACAAACCCACAGCTAACATCATACCCAGTGGAGAAAAGCAAAAAGCTCTTCCTCTACGATCAGGAACAAGACAAGGATGCCCACTTTTGCCACTTTTATTCAACATAGTATTGGAAGTCTTAGCCACAGAAATCATACGAGGTAAAGAAATAAAAAGCATCCAAATAAGAAAGGAAGAGGTAAAACGGTCACTATTTGCAAATGACATGCTACTATTTATAGAAAACCTTAAAGATGCCACCAAAAAAAAACTATTAGAACTAATGAATTCAGTAAAGTTGCAAGATAAAAAATTAGTATACAGAAATCTGTTGCTTTTCTATATACTAATAACAAGCTGTTAGAAAGAGGAAAGCAGTCCCGTATATAATTGCATCAAAAAGAATAAAATACGTAGGACTAAATTTAACCAAGGAGGTAAAAGACTTGTACTCTGAAAGCTATAAGACATTTAGAAAGAAATTGAAGATGACATAAAAATGTAAAGATATAGTGTGCTTATGGATTTGAAGAATCAATATCATTAAAATGTCCATACTACCCAAAGCAATCTATAGGTTTAATACAATCCCTATCAAGTTACCAATGGCATTTTTCAAAGGACGGGTACAAATAACCCTAAACTTTTTATGGAACCACAAAAGACTCCAAAGAGCCAAAGCAATCCTGAGAAAGAAGAGTAAAGCTGGTGGTATCATTCTCTCTGGTGTCAAACTATACTCCAAAGGTATAGTAATTAAAACATATTGTTCTGGCACAAAAACAGACACGTAGATCAGTGAAACAGAACGGAGAGCCCTAAAATAAACCCATATCTATATAGTGAATTAATCTATAATTCACTATAGATAAGGGGGCAAGAATATAAATTGGGGAAAAGATAATCACTTTAATAGATAGTGTTGGGAAAACTGAACAGATAAACACAAAAGAATGCATCTGGGCTGCTTTTTTCACCATATACAAAAATAAACTCAACATGGATTAAAGACATTTAAATCTTTACATTTATATAACCTGAATCCATAAAACTTCTAGAAGAAAACGTAGGTGGTTAACTCTTTGACCTTCATCTTAGCAATATCTTCTTGGGCCTATCTCGGACAAGGACACAACAACAACAATAACATAGAACTATACCATAGTAAAAAGTTTTGCACAGTGAAGGAAATCATTAACAAAATGAAAATGCAGCCTACTGAATGGGAAAAGATTTGCAAATGAAATTTCTGATAATGGGTTAATTTTCAAAATATAAAAAGAACTCCTACAACTCAACATAAAACAAACCATCAGAAAGCAATTCAATTGAAAAATGAGCAGAGGACCTGAGTACTCATTTTCCAACAGATGGCCAACAGACACATGAAAAGATGCTCAATATCACTAATTGTCAGGGAAACACAAATGAAAGCCACAATGAGTTTTGACCTCACATCTTTCAGAATGGCTATTATCAAAAAGACAACAAATTACAAGTGTTGGCAGGTTGTGGAGAAAAAGGAACCCTCATATACTGTTGGTGGGAATGTAAATTTGTGCAGCCACTGTGGAAGACAATGTGGAGGTTCCTCAAAAAAAGTAGAACTATGATATGATCCAGCAATTCCACTGCTTGATATCTATCCAAAGAAAACAAAAAACACTAATTTAAAGAAATACAGTGTTCATAGCAGTGGTTTACAATAACCAAGACATGGAGGCCACCTAAGTATACATTGATAGATGAATGGATAAAGAAGAGGTTGTTAATATATGCAATGGAATATTACACAGTCATGAAAAAGAATGAAATCTTGCCATTTGAAACAACATAGGTGGATCTAGAGTGCATTAAGCTAAGGGAAATAAGATAAATTCAAATCCTGTATGATTTCATTTATATGTGGAATATAAAAAAAATGAACAAACAAAACGAAAATAGACTTATAGAGAAGAAACTGGTGGTTGCCAGAGGAGAGGAGGGTGGAGGAATGGATAAAATTGGCCAGGGGGATTAAGAGATAGAAACTTCCAATAATACAATAAATAAGTTCTGGGGATGTAATGTACAGTGTAGGGAATATAGTCAACAATAATCTAAAACTTTGTATGGTGACAGATGGTTACTAAACTTATTGTGGAGGTCATTTCATAATGTATATGTGTTGAACAACTATGTTGTACACCTGAAACAAATATTGTAGTCAACTATACTTCAACTGAAAATAAAAGGAAAAGAAAGTTATGGTTCAGATTTCTAATCATGGTTCCTTACCTTATGCTGTCTGACTACTATGGGGCCTAAAACCCTACAATTTTATGTTGGCAGAATCATGGCATTCAATTCTCAGTTCAATTGCTATTGCTTTAAAAATGAGCATGACCAAAGCTGGGGAAATATTAACTAAAGAGAAGATAGTCCTCCATATCTGGAGCACTGGAGACCTCAGTGTTATCCTCAGGCATGTGACCTTTACACAGAAACCTTTAGATTTGTCTAGGTCATGCTTCTGCAGCTGAGTATGTTGGGTATACAAAGCTGGAAATAAGCATGATTATCTTTGAGAGCATTGATTTCATTCAAAGATATGAAGAGGGTTAATAATTTAACTTGTAGGTAACTGAAACCATTTTTACTTTTAAAAGAAACATTGATATATTACGGAGTAGAATACAAAATTTGCAAGCATTTTTAAAGGTTATACTGGCACTTTAAATATTTCAGATTTTAGATAGCACCTTTGCATTATGCCCACAGGCTCCCTGAGGGCTATATTAGATTTTCTAGGCCATGAACTCAATGGAAAACTTAGCAGGATTATCCCAGGTGCTTCTTTTTTTTTTTTTTTTTAATAAATTTATTTATTTATTTATTTATGGCTGTGTTGGATCTTCATTGCTGTGTGCAGGCTTTCCCTAGTCGCGGCGAGCAGGGGCTGCTCTTCGTTGTGGTGTGAAGGCTTCTCTTTGCAGTGGCTTGTCTTTGTTGCAGAGCATGGGCTCTAGGGACGTGGGCTTCAGTAGTTGTAGCACGCAAGTTCAGTAGTTGTGGCTCGCAGGCTGTAGAGCACAGGCTCAGTAGTTGTAGCACACGGGCTTAGTTGATCTGTGGCATGTAGGATCTTCCCGGACCAGGGCTCGAACCCACGTCCCCTGCATTGGCAGGCAGATTCTTAACCTCTGTGCCACCAGGGAAGTCCCCAGGTGCTTCTTGATTAAAAAAAATAATAATCTGGATATTTGCATCTTCCACTCCACTTCCTAGTTTTAAGTAGGTAAAGACCTCTCTGTTTCTTCTCTGACAATATCAACATTTTCTTTGTTTTCCTCTAGTGGTATGACGAAAGGCTAGTGAGGGAGAAACCTAGAGTCTGAATAGTTACTGTGGGCTACAGGCACAAACAACTTAAGTAATTTTCTGTTTCTAATTGGTAGCCCAGGAATTCAAGTTAGAATAAAAGCCCAGCAGATGTTATAATTCTGCCCAGGGATCTAGTGTAAAAGTGCTTACTAAGGATTTTAATGTTGTTTAAAGTTTCTTGTCTCTTATCCTTTCTTTGAGTACTCTTCCAGCAATCTACTAAGGAAGTATATTTAAGTATATTTACTTTATTCCTAAAATTTCCCAAAGCTATCTCCTAAAAAGACCTTTGGATTAAAATTGTTATTTTTCTTCAATACTGGATTATAACCATGTGATTATAACCAGTTAATTCCTCATTCCTGTAAGTCAGAGGAAAAAATTTAAATAGTGTTACATTAAACCCAGACAAAGTTTGAAGTCTGAAAAAGTGAAGTTAAAACATCTCATGTTATTAGGAAGATAAGGTTACATATACAGCATCTGATAAAACTAAAATGAAAAACTCCTTGAAATGTACTTTCTTACAGTATTCAGTATATGTAATTTGTGAGGAAAAAGTTGAAATAAAAATTAGGGAAATTGAATCTGAGGATGTAACCAAACTACTCATACACTGACCAAATTTTAAAACATAAATATAGATTTAAACAAAATTAGGCACCAGTAGAGGTGTAGCTCCCTTTATTACTATATAAAGTTGGATTTTTAAAAATGCAAAGTGCATATTGAAACACAGTTTCTTTCTACTGTGGATAATCATTTCACTGGGATCTTGTCTTCACTTGCCATTGGTATCCAGTATCAAGTGACTCCTAGTAATTTAGGAGAATCGTTTGTACATGGGCTTCAGTGAATGAGCAATTATCTTTGCAGAAAAAGTTTCAGTGTTCATGGGTGGATTAACATACAGGTGAAAAGTTCTTCAAAGTTAATAATCTTCTTATAATATGAGCCATTTTCCTTAAATTATTTTTTCCTGGTTTACTTTTTAATCCCTACATTTGCATGCCACATTTTCTTAAATGAAGCATATCTGTCTATGTGTTATTTAATTAACAGCCAATATTTAATGCCTTTTGACCTGCTTTCTCTGGGCCCGATTGGTTAGATTTGGCTCACTTAATCAGAAAAATCAGCCATTATTTTCTTCAAATTGTTGGGAAAATTTAAGGTTATTTCTATATGATGCTGACCAAAAAGTTGTTTTGACCCAGGAGTTCGCATAACTACTCAGTTGATAAGTCATGGATTAATGAGCATGCCGTACCCTTTCTTACCAACTCTTTTAAAATTGCGATATAATTGACATATAACATTGTTAGTTTCAGATGCACTAATGATTCCACATTTGTATATATTGTGACATGATCAATACAGTAAATCAAGCTAACAACAATTTAAAAAATGTTTTAAAGATTCTTACTGCCTCTAGAAAAATGTTGCAACTCTTTAGCAGAATATACTCTTCTTATCAGATCCCCACTTTTGCATGACTTTCTGGACTCATCTCTCACTCTTTCCATCTCATACTCAGTGGCCTAGTCATCCTGAGTGTGCTGTTTCCTCACCCTTTTATGCTATTTCAGGCTTCTACAGTGATGCCCATCACTTGCCTCTGCCAACAGTGCCTTCCTGTCTATCTTTAAGCCTTATAGAGATAAGCATCACTCCCTGTGGAAATCTTTACTTGACATCTGTAAGCAGAATTATTTTCTTCCCCTTTTGTGCCTTCAACTGTCTTGCTACTTACTGCTAGTACTATATGCATTACAAATTACAATAATTATATATATTTGCATACCATTAATTAGACTATTGGACTATGAAGTCAGGGACTTTGTTTTATTCTTCTTGCAACCTCAGTACCTCTGTTTTTGGCATGTAGTATAGGATTAATATTTTTCCAACATTTTATTATGAAAACATGCAAATTTGATATAATTAGAAAAAATGCAAAATTGATATAATTAGCACATATATCCACAGTCTACATTCAATAATTTTTATATTTGCTCCCTTTGCTTAATCTATATTATCATCTATAACTTCCTGTATATGTACGTGTATTTATTTTTTGATTGGATGCATTAACAAGTTGCAGATATTGTGACACTTTACCTATAAATACTTCAATTGGTAATTCCTAAAAATACTTTTCCCTACAAACCATGATGTCACTATTACACCTAACAAAATAACATAATTTCCTAATATCATGTAACATCTGGCCTGTAATTAAAATTTCCCCAGTTCTTCCAAAAATGACTTGAGAGGTTTTTTTTTAACCAGCTTATTACTTAATTTTTGATCAGATAGATGAATCCTGAAACCCAATATTGGCACAGCTTGAAAGTTTTTTTAGGATGAGAAATATGGAATGCATATTTGATATTTGAAATTCTGGTTTTTGAAATGTCAGATTAAAGCTGATAGTTATGGTAATTGGCATGAAGCATGTAGGATTTAGATTATAATTGAAAGAGCTTAATTAAAGCAGAGCAGTATAGCTGTATTGGCACTTACTGCAACAATATGAAAGCCTTTGAAAGCAGCGTTAGAATGGCATGAATCAATGCTGTTATTATGTCATCTGCTGCTATTGTGAAGACATGAGGGCAGTGGAAGCTCATCACTTATAGACATTATCTAGCTAAGCCATTCTTATTTAATGCTGTACAATAAAATTTCTTTGTTGTGTATAAATTGTGGCAGTACATGCAAACTCTCAGGTCATTTTCTACCATTAGCTCACCTTAAATTCCTTATTGCAGTCCTACATTCTAGATCATTGCCAACTACTGATGACTGAAGAAAAATTGTTAAGAGATCCATGCATAAAGTGCTGTGTAGCTTTTAGGGAAGCTTCAGTCTTGCTCCCAGAATTTTCCATTCTAGCCCCTCCATAGCCTGTGCTATCTATCATCAGCAGATGCTCTTGGTGATTTTTCCTACTGCTCTGATTCAAGGTGGAAATTGCTATCACATGGTAACCCTGCAAGATGAAAGTACCTCATTAGCAATATTTTCCACAGACAGCAAGGTAGAATAAAAGGGAATCAGAACACTATAGTACCAAAGATAAGCAGCAAAACTGAATGATTTAAAAAATAAAACAGCTCAGGATGTGGAAGCATTAACCTTGGGGTGATGACTTTGGAAAAATCACTTCGCTTCTGTACCCTTCAGTTTCCTCATCCATAAAATAGAAATAAAACACTTGTATCTCCCAAATGCTTACAAGGAAGAATTCGGATGAGGCCTTATCTATGAGTATTCTGTGAATTAAAACAGCTTCTAATGTATACAGAAATATTATTAATTTATTTCTAGGGACTTAGAGTCTTTTTACATCTGATCTGTTATAGTCATGAGGCATGAAAAGGAGTCTAGCTTCTTTCCTTTAAAAATATTTACATGAACCAAGCTAAACAGCATCAGCAATTTTATTTTGGAAACTCTTTACAAGAGATGAACAGGTGATGACATTTCTCCATATTTCTTGAATCATGGGCCTTGGGTATTCTAAAGTATCAGGAAGGATACTTGTTTTATTTTTTAGCTGTCAGGAGTATTGTGCTCCAAGAAAATCCATCTGTTTCAAATCAAAGCACATACTTGAAGCTGTTGGGATAGAGGGACTGCAGCATTGGTTTTATTTTTAGCCTGTGTGTCCACATCTCTACCGAGAAGACCTCATAGGTAGCATTTCCATAGGATGCTTTCACGGAATGCAGGACTGTTTATTCATTCCTGTAGTGGATTGGTTACTTACTGCTCTCCACTAAGAACAGCATGAATTCCAGAAATATAACCATTATGCAACATTCTAAACCCCAAACCTGAATAAAACCCAATATTATAGATTCAGAACACAATTAATGGCTTTCTGTAGGAAGAGAATTGAGAGAGGTGCCGTGGAAGAATTGTAAGATAAAGAAGACACAGGCCCTGCCCTCAGGAGGTTTACAGTTTGATGGGAAAGACTAGATAAATAAAAAGGTAAGTGTAAATCATGAAATATTGTGAAGAGCTATATAAAGGTGGTTTAAATCAAATCCTTTCAAAGAGAAATTCTCAAAAATTTTATTTACTACCTGGAAAACTACTCCTAGCTAGCTCTGATCCTCCCTGTACTGTCTTTCTATTCTTCTGAAGGGACATGCTACACAGAGAAAACCTGTCTCCTTTCCCCAACTAGATGCTCAAATCACTTGTGCTAGCTTTTGGCATAGGAGAAAAAGTGAAGGCACAATGAAGAGTGAATTTAGAGCAGGGCTCACTCCTTGGAATAACAGCAGCTTGGAAGGATGTAGTGATGGGTGTAGGCAGTGATACATATTAAGTTATCACTTTATGCCAGTTACTAAGCTGTCTTGCCTGGGTAAGGGAAGAAGGAAATTCATGTTTACACAGTACTGTACAATATTTTATTAAAGTTGGCAGTATTACATAGATTTTGGACATGAAGAAAGCAGAGACTTAGAGAAGAGTATCTGCCCAATATCTCATGATTAAAAAATTGCACAAATTATTTTCAAATCAAGTCTCTTGGACCCTAGCATTTCTACTCTGTCATTCTTCTTGGCAGACTGAAGACCAGAGTAATACAGTAGAAAGAGCGAAGGACCGGGACTCCCAGGGATTAGTGAAGGCTGCCTGTTAGGAAGTCCAGAGCCAAAAATTTGGAAAACACAGCTAAGCAAACAAAAACAATGGTACCCGGAACCAAAATAGTATACTATAAACTATATTTTTAGTGGACAAATTATTGTAGTAGGCAGAATGGAAATCTAAATGTTTATGTACAATGTCAACGTTAACAATAAGCATCCAAAAGCCAAAATATGTAAAGCATTTAAGACTGAGGTGGTTTTTTAAGATCAAGGCCACAACAAATGCCTATGCTTGTGTGATGGTTAATTTTATATGTCAGGTTGACTGGGCTAAAGGATGCCCTGATAGCTGGTAAAACAGTATTTCTCAGTGTCTGAGAGTGTCTCAGGAAGAGATTAGCATTTGAACTGGTAGACTGAGTAAGGCAGATCACCCTTACTTTGAGCGTGGGCATCATCCAATCCATTGTGGGCCTAATAGAACAAAAAGACAGAGGAAGGGCAAATTCTTTCTTTCTGCTTGAACTGAGTCGTCCATCTTCTCCTGCCCTCTGACATTGATGCTCCTGGTTCTTGGCTTTCAGACTCAGACTGGGACTTATACCATCAACAATTCTCACCCCACCCCCACCCTACCACACCACCAAATTCTCAGGCCTTCAGACTCAGACCGAATTATACCACCAGCAAGCACTCCTGGTTCTCCGGCTTGCAAATGGCAGAATCTGGGACTTAGCCTCAATAACTGTGTCAACCAATTCCTATACTAAATCTCTTCTTAAATATATCTCTCTATATATTATTGTTTATGTTTCTCTGGAGAACTGACTGATACAGATGGGATCCTTTAATTGGCCTTACACTGGGCTAGGCGTCAGATATCCTTCATGCGAGTCTGGGAATTGTAATTATCATATACCTTTTCATTATTACCCATCTATGTGAAATAAGTAGGTTACCCTAGACCAGTGGTTTTCCAAGTTCATGTCATGACCCATTGCTTGACCAACTGAAGTAGAAAATAGCAAAATAAATTTCTTTAAACTTTCAGTTTTGTGTTTTACTTGCAGGGTGTTTTGTTGAATATATATAAAATGTATTACTGACTGAGGGGGATGGGCAAATATTTTTAAAAACTCCGCCTTATATCATCATCAGGATTGTTGCCAGCTCCAAAATTACCTTGTTTTATCTTCCTTTAAAAATTCAAGGATCCCTTTTCAGGCCACATTTTCCTAGTATCTCTTACCACGTTGGGAATGCCTGACTTACTAACATGGCTTTGACTGCTCTCACAATGCCTGCTTTTGTTTCTAAATTCCCCACTCTCCTGCCTTCTTTCTTAATACTTCTTCCTGCCCCTACCTATGGAGCTTCCTGCAAGCACAGTCTTTGCTTTCAGTTGTCCTCCACTGAAACACTGTTCAAAAGAAACTCATGCTCAATATCTGAACTATTTATTACTTTCCTCTCAACTAAACCCTAGTTCACAAACCTCCAATAGCATCTTCTCCTAGATGTTTCAATGTCACCACAGGTTGAATTTCTCATTCTTCACCTGAAGTATGTTTCCCTTCCTTTGCAGGTTCAATTTTGCAGGTTCAATTTTAAAATGATAACTTACAGATGCTATTTTATATATATATATATATATGTATAATTTTTTTACTGAGATGGGTCACTTGAGTTGCTCTTAGTTTTGCAAATATAAGGCAAATAGACACCTGGTGGAAGGTTATAAGTGAAATTTTTTTGATACAGGAAGGCTTAGCTCAGTGGTTCTCCAAGAGTAGTGGCTAGACCAGCAGCATTAGCGTTAGTATTGTAAATTCTCAGGCCCCACCCATATTTACTGGATCAGAAACTCAGTTGGTGGGAGCAAGCAACCTACATTTTAATAAGTCCTCCAGATATTGCTGTTGAGCACATCCTAAGGTTTGAAAACAACTGCTTTATACCCCTTGGTATTCCTAAATGGCTACTGCACCGAGTTGCTTACGAAGGCTAGAGCTGACCTTATGGGAGAGAAATTCTGAGATTCACTACTAGCACTTTCTGAGATCCAAATTTAGAACAGCATGACTGAGGTGGAGATTTCATGAGAATCCCAAACTAAAATCACTTGGTAGAAGCTTTGGGGTAGTGTTTTACACCCAACACAAGTTAAACATTTTTAACAGCCTTACTGAGATTCATATATCCTCATTCACAATGATTTAAAACACTTTAGGTAATATAAACTTTATTTAATACTTCATGAATTGAGCAGTCTTGATTCCCAAGGGTCCAGAGAACTGCAAAATGGGACAGTTTTATAGGGTAAAGAAAAAGATACAAGGATAAGAAAAGTAGAAAATGGATTAAGAAAAAGGAAGCAAGTATAAAGTCCAGGGTTGGCTTGGTGTTTGGGATTGGCTAACTGGATATACTGTGTTTCTGGTCAAATGGAGGATTTATAGCGACATGAAAGTTATCTAAGTTTTGGTGCTGTCGTGGCACCCCAGGCAGGAGTGGCTCCATCTTGGACCTAGAAATTTATTTCAACACTGTGAAACTTACTCTTTTAAAGTGCACAATTCATTGTTTTTAGTATATTCATAAAATTTGGCAACCATCACAACCCTTTAAAAAAGATTCATAGAAGCTGATTTTGGTAAAGTATGTGAGTGATGCTGCAAGTTTGTTCAAGCCAGAATCTCTAACCCATTAGGGAGTTTCAGTCAACAGTGACTGCACATATGCATATAAACCAGGTGCACCGTGAAGACAGAGAGCAGGAGGCACCCCACAACTGGGTCTGGCAGGAAAAGAGCCTCCAACAGAGGCAACCCGTGTGTTTCAAAAAATGTTCAGGACCAACCTTCAACAGAAATTCTTTGTGGGAACAAGGAGAATGGCAGTGGGTTGATTATATCTGTTTGCTAAAGACAGATTGGATTTGTCCTGGCATAATTATTAATAGCATGGCCTTTCGTTCCCCAAAGTGTTCTAGTTTAGATGATTAATCATATGATCACTATAATTAGACCCCTAGTTCTCTCTTTTGGAGATCGTTTCTCTCTGGTACCCTTCCCAGCCTCCTCTGCAGCCCCCAAATTCCAATTTCTGTCTCCAAACTCAGTGAGACCATCACTCTCTTTGCACTGTTGTCCATCACTGAGTGTAGAGTACCACTAGTCATGGGGCACTCTGGGGGCTCACTTCATTTTTTCCCTTTGCTACCTGTTGTCCAACATCTGAAAATCTGAATACAGTATTTTGAGTTTTAGCCCGTTATCAGTTCTACTCTACCATGACATTATGTCTGTGAGGTTTCTCCATGTCATTGCATACGGCAGTAGTTCATTCTTTTTCTTTGTTGTTTAGAATGCACAAATAATAAACAAAAATGCATTTATTCAACTTTTGATGGATGTTTTGGTTATTGCAGTTTTTGTACATATATTTTGATGTACATATACTTATTTCCATTGGACATATATCCTTATGAAAGAATTTTTGAGATACATATTATGTTGATCCTTTTTAGATATTTAAGTAGTTTTCTGAAATGGTTTTATTTTACCTTCTATCAATGCGTGGACATTTCAGTTACTCAAATTTTCATCAACACTTGACATTGTCAGTCCTTTAAATTTGGGTGAGAATGTTGAGATTCTATAATTCTTAATGCTGAACACTTTATTATTTATTTCACACTCAGTATCTTTAAATTAAAATAATATTTAAGCCTCTAAAATTTACACCCTATATCTTTGACTGAACATAAAATCTAAATCTGTAAAATTTAAGAACTATTTCTACCATCTCTTTAAGTTTAAATAAAAGTTTAAAAACAAAAATATTTTATTTATTATATGTATTCTATTAAATGGTGATTATATGTATTCTATTAAATGGTGGCATTAAGACTACATCATTTCTAAAATATTTAATAACTTTTAAGTTCTTTAAGTTTAACTTAAATATTTTCACTATACTTTGAATTCATACATGGTATTTTTCAGATTTTCTTAGTCTTTCTGGACATTAAATTATCACATCTCAAACTACTGTGCCTATTAAATTCTTCAAAAAAGGAGTAGAATTTACTGATGTATGCTTTCCAATAGTTTTTTTTTTTGAATTTTATTTTATTTATTTTTTTATACAGCAGGTTCTTATTAGTCATCCATTTTATACACATCAATCCCAATCTCCCAATTTATCACACCACCACCACCCCCCACCACCACTTTCCCCCCTTGGTGTCCATACGTTTGTTCTCTATATCTGTGTCTCTATTTCTGCCCTGCAAACCAGTTAATTTGTACCATTTTTCTAGGTTCCACATATATGCATTAATATACGATATTTGTTTTGCTCTTTCTGACTTACTTCACTGTATGACAGTCTCTTCATCCATCCACATCTCTACAAATGACCCAATTTCGTTCCTTTTTATGGCTGAGTAATATTCCATTGTATATATGTACCACAACTTCTTCATCCATTCATCTGTCTCTGGGCATTTAGGTTGCTTCCATAACCTGGCTATTGTAAATAGTGCTGCCATGAACATTGGGATGCATGTGTCTTTTTGAATTATGGTTTTCCCTAAGTATATGCCCAGTAGTGGGATTGCTGGGTCATATGGTAATTCTATTTTTAGTTTTTTGAAGAACCTCCATACTGTTCTCCATAGTGGCTGTATCAATTTACATTCCCACCAACAGTGCAAGAGGGTTCCCTTTTCTCCACACCCTCTCCAACATTTGCTGTTTGTAGATTTTCTGATGATGCCCATTCTAACTGGTGTGAGGTGATACCTCATTGTAGTTTTGATTTGCATTTCTCTAATAATTAGTGATGTTGAGCAGCTTTTCATGTGCGTCTTGGCCATCTGTATGTCTTCTTTGGAGAAATGTCTGTTTAGGTCTTCTGCCCACTTTGTGTTTGGGTTGTTCGTTTTTTTTTAATATTGAGCTGCATGAGCTGTTTATATATTTTGGAGATAAATCCTTTGTCCATTGATTTGTTTGCAAATATTTTCTCCCATTCTGAGGGTTGTCTTTTAGTCTTGTTTGTAGTTTCCTTTGCTTTGCAAAACCTTTTAAGTTTCATTAGGTCCCATTTGTTTATTTTTGTTTTTATTTCCATTACTCTAGGAGGTGGATAAAAAAAGATCTTGCTGTGATTTATGTCAAAGAGTGTTCTTCCTATGTTTTCTTCTAAGAGTTTTATAGGGTCCAGTCTTACATTTAGTTCTCTAATTCATTTTGAGTTTATTTTTGTGTATGGTGTTAGGGAATGTTCTAATTTCATTCTTTTAAATGTAGCTGTCCAGTTTTCCCAGCACCATTTATTGAAGGGACTATCTTTTCTCCATTGTATATCCTTGCCTCCTTTATCATAGATTAGTTGACCATAGGTGCGTGGGTTTATCTCTGGGCTTTCTATCCTGTTCCCTTGATCTTTATTTCTGTTTTTGTGCCAGTACCATATTGTCTTGATTACTGTAGCTTTGTAATATAGTCTGAGGTCAGGGAGTCTGATTCCTCCAGCTCCATTTTTTTCTCTCAAGACTGCTTTGGCTATTTGGGGTCTTTTGTGTCTCCATACAAATTTTAATATATTTTGTTCTAGTTCTGTAAAAAATGCCATTGGTAATTTGATAGGGATTACATTGAATCTGTAGATTGCTTTGGGTAGTATAGTCATTTTCCCAATACTGATTTTTCCAATCCAAGAACATGGTATATCTCTCCATCTGTTGGTATCATCTTTAATTTCTTTCATCAGTGTCTTATAGTTTTCTGCATACAGGTCTTTTGTCTCCCTAGGTAGGTTTGTTCCTAGGTATTTTATTCTTTTTGTTGCAGTGGTAAATGGGAGTGTTTCCTTAATTTCTCTTTCAGATTTTTCATCATTAGTGTATAGGAATGCAAGAGATTTCTGTGCATTAATTTTGTATCCTGCAACTTAACCAAATGCATTGATTAGCTGTAATAGTTTTCTGGTGGCATCTTTAGGATTCTCTATGTATAGTATCATGTCATCTGCAAACAGTGACAGTTTTACATCTTCTTTTCCAATTTGTATTCCTTTTTTTTTGTTTTTCTTCTCTGATTGCAGTGGCTAGGACTTCCAAAACTATGCTGAATAATAGTGGCGAGAGTGGACATCCTTGTCTTGTTCCTGATCTTAGAGGAAATGCTTTCAGTTTTTCACCATTGAGAATGATGTTTGCTGTGGGTTTGTCATATATGGCCTTTATTATGTTGAGGTATTCATATTATTAGGAAGATAGCTGGGAGCAAGTTTATACTCTCTTTGTTATGTTTATATTTCAGGAGGACATAACATCTTTGTACCCATATTCTTCCTACAGGATTTGGCACATAATATTTAAATAAAATGTTTGCTGAATGAATGAATGCCTGTCTTCCCCCTATAGTACAGCGATTTCATTGCTGGGTATTTCTATCCATAGAGGTGCCAAAATAGGTTGGTAGAATTTTAAGGGCATATATTTTAAGGCTGAGTCAGACCTGAACTTAAGTTACTCAAGAATTTAACTAAGCTGGGTTATTGGCTCCCAATAAGTAAAGATAGACCAATATTACCCAGGATTAGGATTTAAGGATTATAGTCATTAATAACTATCATTAGGATTTCAACATTTTCTAAAAAAAAGGTTGTATCCCATGTCAAAGCTAATTTTTAAAATAAACTTTTAAATTCAGAGTAGCTTTAGATTTACAGAAAAGGTGCAAAGTTAGTACAGACAGTTGCTGTATACCCCATACCCAATATCTTCTATTATTAATATCTTCCATTATATGGTATATTTGTCATACAATTAACAAACCAACATGGACACATTATTGTTAACTAAAGACCATGTATAAAGGTGCTCTAAACATCTGCTGTAGATTTCTATGTGGATGTACATGTGTAAATCATTTGTGTAAGTGCCTAAGAATGAAATTTTTGGGTCCTATGATAAGACCACTTTTAGTTTTGTAAGAAATTGCCAAACTGTCATCCAAAGTGGTCGTACCATTTGCATTCCCACAAGTGATGAATGAGAGTTTCATATCCTTACCAGCAGTTGGCTTTGTCTGATTTTGGAATTAGCCATTTTAATAAGTGTGTAATAGAACTCATTGTTGCTTTAATTTGAATTTCCTTAATGAGAAATGTTGTGGAGCACCCTTTCTTATGCTTATTTGCATAAGCATATCTTGCATATCTTCTTTGGTGAGATATCTGTTCAGGTCTTCTGCTTAACTTTTAATCATGTTTTTCATTTTCTTATTGCTGAGTTGTAAGTGTTCTTTGCATATTTTAGATAACAGTTCTTTGTCACGTATCTTCTGCAAATATTGCCTCCTAGTCCATAGTTTGCATTGTCATTTCATTCTCGTAACAATGACTTTTGCAGAGCAGAAGTTTTTAATTTTAATAAAGTCTAACTTACCTAGTTTTTATTTCATGGATCATGCTTTTGGTATTATATCTAAAAACTCATCCCCAAACTCAAATTTACCTAGATTTTTCTCCTACATATTCTTCTAGAAATTTTATAATTTTTCATTTTAAATTGGGTCTGTGATCCATTCTGAGTGTGTGTATCTGTGTGTGTGTAAGGTATGAGATCTCTGTCTAGGTTATTTATTTACTTTTGCATATGGACATCTGATTGTTTCAGCACCATTTATTGAAAAGACTGTACTTACTTCATTCATTGGATTGTCTTTGCACCTTTGTCAAGAATCTGTTGAATATATTTGTGGATGTTGAATTCTGGATTCTCCATTTTATTCCATTGATCTATGTGCTTTTTTTTTCTTTTCCTTTTCTTTTCTCTTTCTTCTCTTTTTTCTTTCTCTTTCTTTCTTTCCTTCTTTCTTTCTTTCTCTCTCTCTTTCTTTCTTTCCTTCTGTCTGTCTTTCCTCCCTTCCTCCCTCCCCTCTTGCTCTTTCTCTCTTCCTTTCTTCCTTTCTGTCTTGTTTTCTGCCAATACTATCCTGTCTTGAAAACTATGGCTTAAAACAAGTCTTGAAATTAGGTAATGTGAGTTCTCCACGTTTGTTCTTCTTCAGAATTGGGCTGGCTATTCTAAGACCTGTTTTTCCATATACATTTTAGAATCAGCCTGTTGATATCTACAAAATAGCTTTCTGAGATTTTGATTGGAATTGCATTGAATCTATAGATGGAGTTGAGAAGACTTAACATCTTAACAATGTATTAAATGTATCGACCAAGTTGGAAAGAATTGACATCTTAGCAATATTGAATCTCTCAATCCATGAACACAGACTATCTCTATATTATTTAGGTCTTCTTTCATTTCTTTCATCAGTGTTTTGCAGTTGACTGCATACAGATTTTATATTATTTTGTTAGATTTATACTTAAGTATTTCATTTTTTGTTGCTTTTGTGAAGTTTTTTATTTAAAATTCTAATTTTTCAGAGGAAATTAGTTGACTTTTCTACACTAACCTTATATCTTGAGACCTTGCTGTACATGCTTAGTAGTTTCAGATTTATTTTTTTTTTTGGTAGTTTTTTGGACTTTCTGTACAGACAGTTATGTCACATGACATAAAGACAGTTTTATTTCCTACTTTCTAATATGTATCCTTTTTTTCCTTCTTTCCTTTATTTCTTTTTTGGTCTTGGTAAAATGTTAAATAGGAGGGGTAAGAGGGGATATCCTTGTTGCTGATCTTAGAGAGCAAGCGTCAGGTGTTTCATCCTAATAATAATGTTAGCTGTAGGTATTTTTTATAGATGTTCTTTATCAAGTTGTGGAAATCCCTTCCAATTACTAATATGCTGAGAGTTTTTGTCATGATTGAGTGTCCAATGATTCTTGTGCATTGATTGATATAAGCAAGCAATTTTTTTCCTTAGCCTGTTTATGTATTGGTTTACTTTGATTGATTTTTGAATATTAAGCCAGCCTAGCATACCTGGAATAAATGTGGTTGTGGTGGATGATTCTTTTTATCCATTATTGTATTCAATTTTCTAATATTTTAATATTAACTTATGTTCATAAGGGATATTGATTTGTAGTTTTCCTTTCTGTAATGGCTATTTCTAGTTTTGACATTTGGGTATTATTGACCTCATAGAATGAGTTGGGACATGTTCTTCCTGCTTGTATTTTCTGGAAGAGATTGTGGGAAATTAGTATCATTTCTTCCTTAAATGTTTTGTAGAATTCAGTAATGAAACCATCTGGGCCTGATGCTTTCTCGTATGGAAGGTTATTAATTATTGATTCAATTTCTTTTTTTCTGATTCAATTTATTTAACAGATATAGGTCTATTCAGATTATCTATTTCACCTTTTGTGTGAAATACTTTTGGTATTTTAGTCTTTCAGGGAATTTGTCCATTTTATCTAAGTTATCAAGTTTTGGGGTAGAGTTATTTGTAGAATTCTTTTATTATCCATTTTTTAAAAATAAACTTTATTTTTAAGAGTAGTTTTAGGTTCACAGCAAAACTGAGCAGAAAATAGAGCTCCTATATACCTTCTGTCCCTACACAGACACAGCCTCCCCGGCTATCAACATCCCACACCAGAGCGGTACATTTATTAAAATCAGTGAACTTCCATTGACACATCATTATCACACTAAGTCCACAGTTTACATTAAGGTTCACTCTTGGTGTGTATTCTGTGGGTTTCAACAAATATATAATAACATGTATCTACCATTGTAGAATCATACAGGGTAGTTTCACTGCCCTAAACATTCTGTGTTCTGCCTACTCTTCCTCCCTCCCTACCTGACCCTTGGCAGTCACCAATCTTTTTACTGTCTCCATGATTTTACCTTTTCCAGAATGTCATATAGTTGGAATAATGCAGTATGTCACTTTTTCAGATTTGTTTCTTTCACTTAAATTTATGAATTTAAGTTTCTTCCATTTCTTTTCATGGCTTGATATCTCATTTCTTTCTAGCCCTGAGTAATATTCCATTGTTTGAATGTACTGTAGTTTATCCATTCTCCCACTGAAGGACATCTTGGATGATTTAAAATTTTGCAATTGTAAAAAAGTTACCATAAACATCCAGGTGCAGGTTTTTGTGTGGGTATATGTTTTTACACTGTGAATTAAGAGCTCACACAAAAAGCACAGGAGCTTCTGAACTGGGATGATTCAAACAATAATCTTCAAATGACCTCATTACATAGTATGGGTTAGGAAAAGTAAGCACTGTGTACCTTCTGTATTTGCCAAAGTATTTTATTTTGATTGTACCACTGCGAGTAGTTATGTGGACATGTGCCAATGCCAAGTTCCAGAAAACAATGCAGTTACACATGTCAGAGAATGGGTATTGCATCATCATCATCATCATCATGTAATCATTATCATAGATAACATGATTAAGGGAATAATATCGTCAGGGATGCTCCTTCCCTCTTTTTTCTCTCTCTCTTTCTCTCCCTCCCTCTCTTTCTTTCTCTTTCTTTCTTTCTTTCTCTCTTTGTTTGTTTGTTTCTTTCTTTCTCTCATTCTCTCTTTTTCTCTTTCTTTCTTTCTCTCTCTCTTTCTTTCTCTTTCTTTCCTTCTTTATTGTCATTTATTCTTCCCAATATTACTATGGAGTACATATTACAATTACCTCTGTTTTATTTAGAAGGAAGCCAGATCTTAGAGAAGTTCAGTGAATGACCTGATCACAGCATACAACTTTTAATAGTAGTGCCAAAATTAGAGAGCAGATTAAATTCAGAATATGTACTCTTAACCATTATGCTATGCTATAGCACATTTTCCAAAATAATAATATAATTCAGGACCATAGATTTGTTACTCAGGCTGGTCATTTGCTTAACTCTAGCTGATGAATCATTATTATTAAATATTAGCCAAGTCATTTCAAAAATGTTGAGGGGAGTTCAAATTTGTTGAATGACTACAGTTTTGGATTGTTCTTCACTATTTTCTATTAAAACATAGAAGGATCTTGGCTATAAATCAAGACTGTATGTTTTGTATTAAGCAAACACAACATTAGATTGTTATATGAAAGGAGCTATGTATTTATCATGAATACAACTGATATAGATGAAAACTGACCTATTTAATTCAAACAAGATTATGTAAATTTTATAGTGATTTATTAATTTTCTTCTCTACTCATGTTTCAATTTCATGAATACCTTTGCCTACTTTATAATAACTGAAAACTGAGAAATGAGAAAATAAGATCACAAGGATGAATCTCAGTTGGAATAATTCAAGGAACTTCAAAGCCTTTTTATTCTATGTTTTTTCTCCTTGACTTCATAAAAACTATATACGTAAAACATGTGTATTACTAAACACATGAGTATCTCACATGAAGAAAAGCTCTTACCTGTAGGGACCCTAGGGCTTGAAAGTTCCTGGTCAATGCACATCAAATTCCTTTAATTTTGGTTGTATGTCTGCTTTCTTTTCCTAGAAATCGGATACTATTAGTTTAGGGTCAGTGGGACCTCACTAGCTAGCTACCACTCTCTTTTCCTCCTTACTTCCTTTTCTTAATTAATCTTACAGTTTTTTCAATAGCTGTTAGGAAATTTGTTTTGAGGACTAATTCATTTTATTTCCTTTGTAGGTATTTTCTAATGTATCCTATGTATATTGGTTGCTTTTGCTCAGAACTCCATTCTTTACTCCCTTCCCATTTTACCTTATATTATTTAACTTGGCTCACCATTTTACACTCTGACATAAACTACCACTTACATACTGATAATTCTCAGTACTACCCTTTTCTTTAGTTTTATTTCCTTGTGTCCACCTGTTTACTATGGTTCACTCTGAAGAGACATTTGATTTACCATATTGAAAACAAAACTCATGTTTCTCCAAAACTCATTACTCTACCTGCTTATACCAATTTAGTTCTTGGTCTTAACATCCAAAAAATTATCTTAGATGGAAACCTTAGCATCATTCCTCCTCCTTCTACCCAATATCTCATTGTTTTCTAAGACCACTTATTAATACATCTTGACATGACTTGGCTCCTACCCCTCTCTTTCCACTCTGGTATCCATACCTCCCACAACCAGTCCACCCCCACACAACCTATTTGTCTCCTCCCTGTGTTCTGTTACTCTTTAGATCCTTAGACAAAGGCATGGTGCTAAAGCAGAGTAGGTCATGCCATTTCATGTCCCTTTTGCTTTCATATACAGATGTCCTTCCCTATTGTGATCCTCCTGAAGAACTCAGAATTGTCTTTAAGCTCACACAGATTTCTTCTGATATTGCAGGGCAAAGTTTCATAGCTTTTTCTCTCACTAACCTGTGGGACCTTAAAGACTAGCAATTATTCTATCTGGCTGTGTCCAAGGGCAGGCAGGAAGCCAGGTACTTAGGACATATTTAAAAAATGTTTAATAAATGGATAAATGAATAAAATATAGATAAATAAACAAAAGTACTCATTCTTCCTGGGAAGAAAAACTTTTAGTACAGTCCTGATACTTAATCTTTGTTGTATTCTCTCTTTATCTCTCTTTTTTTTTTTTAAGATGTTTTTCTTTGATGTGGACCATTGGTTTTTTTTGTGTGTGTGTGGTACGCGGGCCTCTCACTGTTGTGGCCTCTCCCGTTGCGGAGCACAGGCTCTGGACGCGCAGGCTCAGCGGCCATGGCTCACGGGACCAGCTGCTCCACAGCATGTGGGATCTTCCTGGACCGGGGCACGAACCCATGTCCCCTGCATCGGCAGGCAGACTCTCAACCACTGCGCCACCAGGGAAGCCTGATGTGGACCATTTTAAAGTCTTTACTGAATGTGTTACAATATTACTCTGTTTTATGTTTTGGTTTTTTGGCCAAGAGACATGTGGGATCTTAACTCCCAACCAGGGATCGAATCCTCACCCCCTGCATTGGAAGGCAAAGGCTGGACCACCAGGGAAGTCCCTCTTTATCTCTTTTTTTTAAATCATTAAAGCACATGTTTTATGAGATTAAATAAAAAGATTAAGATAATTTTTGTAATTGTTTATAATAAAGGAATACAATTTAAGAGATCTTAATTAATAACAACTCTGTTGGTTGAATGAATAAAATGGAGCCCAGTGCCTCTCTCAGTCCCATCTGTCTGGTTTAATTTTTCTCAAATGATACACATCTATTTTTATTGTACAATATGTAAGTACTGTAAGTATGTATGTAAAATTTGAGAATTTCCCCTTCTGTTATCATCCAATTCCCAATTTCCCTTTCAGGGTAATGGTTTAGTTTGTGTATTCTCTCTCTCTCTCTTTTTTAATCTAGCACATGCATAGTACTAGCACAGCAGTATGTATATGTGTGTATGTTTGGATCTGTTTTATTAATATGTTTTCCCCATGATTTTCTTTCATTATCTTTAATTTACAGTATTTCTTAGAGATGTTTACATATTATTCAATATATGAAAATTTTCTTTATATCACTCACTTGAATACATTAGCATGTTCTAATGTTTTAATTAGATAGACTCTCCTCTACTAATGGATATTTATATTGTCTCCAACTTTTTTCACTTCAACAAACAATGCTGCAGTAAGCATCCTTTTATACACTTTTTAAGATATTACTGATAGTGGAATTGTTCTATCAAAGCTTATGCATATGGGCTTCCCTGGTGGTGCAGTGGTTGGGAATCTGCCTGCTAATGCAGGGGACATGGGTTCGAGCCCTGGTCTGGGAGGATCCCACATGCCGCGGAGCAACTAGGTCCGTGAGCCACAACTACTGAGCCTGCGCGTCTGGAGCCCGTGCTCCGCAACAAGAGAGGCCACCATAGTGAGAGGCCCGCGCGCTGCGATGAAGAGTGGCCCCCGCTTGCCACAACTAGAGAAAGCCCTCGCACAGAAATGAAGACCCAACACAGCCAAAAATAAATAAATTAATTAATAAACTCCTACCCCCAACATCTTCTTTAAAAAAAAAAAAAGCTTATGCATATTTAAGTTTTAATAGATATTATCTAATTGTTCTCCAAAAAAGAAAAAAAAAAAAGCTCCCTGGCCAGCTGTGGCTCTTATGCACTATTCTAATATGTGTCCTTGTGCTGTGGAAAACAAAAACAAAAATGTAAGTAGCTCATCTTGATTCAATTTGCATTTTCTTGATTTATTCAACACCATTTTCTTGCAATTGTGGCTATTGGTATATTTTTGTGACTTACCTATCATAATCATAATGTATTTTTCTATTGGGTTGTTTAAGATATTTTATGTTATTTTATTTTACAAAAGTTTTAAACTGTAAATAGTCAAATATCACAACCACTTCCCACTTAGGCTTTCTGAATTACAGTTTGAGACTTCCACAGAAAGGGAGAGCTTAAGTCCTCTAATTATAAAACTTTTAATTTGGATATAACCTTGTACTTATTGGACTTCTCATTTTATCAGTTTTTAACTACTTCACTCTAACAAATAGTTTTAAAAGATAAATGCAAAATTATTATCATTCATATTTTACATTTGAGAAATGTGAGGATCTGTATTATATTACAAAGAAACAACTAACTAGAGTTTCCAGTACATTTTAAGCACTGAGTAAATAGTTATATAATGTGACTATGAAGCAAACTTATATTTGCTATTCCTTTGAGCAACAAATTTTAGATTCTTTCTTGTCAGGTGAGGATAAAATTGAAAGCTGAGAGATTGAAGTAGAGTTCTGGATTGAAACTAGTTGATAAACCCAGTGGGGACAACCTTTGACATATATTGACCATGGTCAAAGATTGCACTTCAGTCAATAAGGGTGGACGTTCATGCCTGTTTCATTTCAAATTCAAGCAACTAAATGAGCAAGGACCATTTGGCCTTTCTTATTGTACCTGTATATGTATCTAGGATTAACAACTTTTTGGTACATTTGCAACTTTAAAAAATTACATTTCATTAATTTTATCTCTGCAAACTTCTTAGAGATAATGTGAACTGCCTTTTAAGAAAAATTAAGTGGGTTGGCAAGATTTTACAATTATTCTCATACTTGTGTGTCCTTAGAAGAAGTGGGTGCAGTAGTGGCTTTTTCTGGAGAATAAAATGTAGGTGGAATTTTTCATTTTCTATGGGTCTGTATTACGAAGTAATAGTCTTGAGTATTAGCATTTGAATATATACTTAAAATACTACAATGCTATTCCCTCTTTGGAACATGTCTGACTCATTTTGCCAGATTACTGATTCCTGACTCCAAGATGAAATTAGGTGTTATGATGCACATGAAAGTATTTAGAAAAATATGATATTACACACATTTAAAAAGGCATTATATATTACTGTTGATCTAACTTTTGAATTTTTAGCCATATATATACATATGTATATGTATATATATGGCTTCAAATATATAATTTGGTGCATGGATAAAATGTCCTAGGAGTGTTAGATTTTTGAAAGAAGTTATACTTTTTATTTCTCTGGCATCTGATTTAAGATAGTTGGTGTTCAACACAATTCAGCATCTTTACCTAAAGCCATAAAAGATTGCAATGTTGATAGGTGCCCTATTATACTTGTGTGATAAAGAAATTCAAATAAAGAACTTCCATTGAAATATACCTGAAATTATAATTGTTTCTTCAATTTCTTCAGTTCTCTTCAAGAGGAACATGCTATTTCAGTATCTTCAATAATATCTTTTGTGATACAACTGAAGAAAGAACCAAAGCTCCAGTAAAAATTTAAAATATGATGACAAAAAATACAAATGGCTTTTTCTTGAAGGACTGTTTGCCTTGAGCAAATAAAAATAATTCTTTTCTTAGTCCAGTAAATCCTAGAACAGACACCTGGGGGCAGTGCATCTTCACTATCTACAACTCAAATTCAGGGAATGACTTCTTTCCATTAAAAAAAATGTGCTATAATCACAAGCAGACTAGAATAGGAACTCCTGGCTACCCTCTTTCTTTTAGAGAGACCATTGATTCACACACTTTACAGCAGCGCTAGTCCAGTCCTCTTCATTGTGGTAATGGTTTCCTGTGAAATTAAACATACAGTTAATTTTTTCCTTGTCTAGACAGCTCTTCTTGCTGCTTATATTACCTACATAATGGTGCATCATCAGAGTAACAGTTCATCGTTACACTATATTTCACACACTAAACGTAACATTTGTAACTATTAGTGAACTGAAATCTTTACTGATTGTCATGACCCTAGTATAGCTCACACTCATATTAGAAATATATGCATGTGCGTATTTAATAAATCATATAACACCACTGTCGGACAGTTTTCTTTGTTCTTAATATCATGTCCACACCTTCACCCAATAATTCTTATCTTGACTTGTTCGATTCAAAATGATTAAGGCCAGATTGCTAAATCCATTAGCAGAAATACATCTATAATCCTCTTATTCCACTTGACCTGATTCAGCATCATCCCCATGAGGAAAGGAGATTTGGATTTAGCATGAACTATTCTAAGGCTTGGAGAAATGTACCATGATAATCAGAAAAGGGAATTTTATTTGATTTAAATTTTTTTTCCAGCTTTATTGAAGTATAATCGACAAGTAAAATTATAGAACATTTAAAGGGTACAATGTGATGATTTGACATATGTGTTGTTAAATGGTTCCCACAGTAAAAGTATCAATAGTAAACATATCCATAGCCTCCCATAGTTATTTTTGTTTTTTAGGTGAGATTTAATCTCTTAACAAATTTCAATTTTACAATACAGTATTATTAACTATAGTCACCATGCTGTACAAGAGATCCTTAGAAGTTATTCATCTTATAACTAAAAGTCTGTACCCTTTAATCAACCTCACTCCATTTCCTCTACCCCCCAGCCCCTGCCAACCACCATTCTAGTTTCTGGCTCAACTCTTTTTTTTTTTTCAAGATTCTACATATAAGTGATAACATATAGTATTTGTTTTCTTCTGTCTGGCTTATTTTACTTAGCATAATGTCCTCCAGTTTCACCCATTTGCAAAAATGATAGGATTTCCTTCTTTTTTAAGGATGAATAATGTTCCATTGTGTGTGTGTGTGTGTGTGTGTGTCTCACATTGTCCCATTCATCTGTCAACAGACACTTAGGTTGTTCTATATCTTGGCTATTGTAAATAACGTTGCAACAAACATGGGGGTACAGATACCTCTTCAATATAGTGATTTCATTTTCTTTGAATATATACCCAGAAGTGAGATTGCTGGTAGCTCTATTTTTAATTTTTTTTTTTTTTTGGGGAACCTTCATACCATTTTCCATAATGGCTATACCAATGTACATTCCTACCAACAGTATACAAGGGTTCTCTTTTTTCTACATCCTTTCCAACATTTATTATCTCTGTCTTTTTGATAATAGACATCCTAACAGGTGTGAGGTGATATTTCATTTTGGTTTGGATCTGCATTTCCTAGATGATTAATGATGCTGAGTACCTTTTCATATACCTATTGGCCATTTGTATATCTTCTTTTGAAAATGTCTGTTCAGGGCCTTGGCCCATTTTTAATTAGGTTATTTGTTTTTGTTTTGCTATTGAGTTTATGACTTTTTAATGTATTTTAGATATTAACCCCTTATCAAATATATGGTTTGCAAATTTTTTCTCCATTTTGTTTATTGTCTTTTTATTTCATTGATTTTTGTTTGTTTGTTTTTTGCTGGGCAGAAACTTTTTAATTTGGTGTAGTCCCAATTACTTATTTTTCTTTTGTTGTCTTTGTTTTAGTGTCAAATCCAAAAAAATCCTTGCCAAGACCAGTGTCAAGGAGCTTTTCCCTTATGTTTACTTGTAGGAGTTTTATAGTTTCACTCCTTGCATTTAAGTCTTTAATTCATTTTGAGTTGACTTTTGTGTATGGTGTAAGATAGGTGTCCAGTTTCATTTTTTTGCATGTGGCTATCCAGTTTCCCCAACTTCATTTATCCATTTATTAAGTTTTCCATTTATTGAAGAGACTATCATTTCTCCATTGTGTAGTCTTTGTTGAAAATTCATTGACCAAATATGCATCAGTTTATTTCTGGGTCTCTATTCTGTTTCATTGATCATGTGTCTTTTTATGCCACAACCATAGTGTTTTGATTACTACAGCTTTGTAATATAGTTTGAAATCAGGAAATGTGATGTCTCCAGGTTTGTTCTCTTGATCAATAAATGTAATAGACTGCATTAACAAAACAAAGGATAAAAATCATATGCTCATCTCAATAGGTGTAGAAAAAGCATTTGACAAAATTCAATATCCTTTCATGAAAAAAAAACTCTCAACAAATTAGGTGTAGATGGAATGTACCTCAACATAATAAAGGCTATCTATGGGAAGTCCACAGCTAGGATCATACTCAATGGTGAAAAGCTAAAAGCTTTTCCTCTAGGATCAGAAACAAAACAGGGTGCCTGCTCTCACCATTTCTATTCAACATAGTTCTGGAAGTCCTAGCCAGAGCAATAAGGCAAAAAAAAAAAAAAAAAAAGAAACAAAAAGCATCCAAATCAGAAAGGAAGAAGTAAAATTGTCTCTGTTTCTAGAAGATATGATCTTATATCTAGAAAATCCCAAAGACTACCAAAAAGCTGTTAGAACTGATAAACAAATTCAGTAAAGTTGCAGGATACAAACAGCATGCAGAAATCAGTTGTTTCTATACATTAACAATGAACTATCCAAAAAAGAAATTAAGAAAACAATTCCATTTATAAAAGCATCAAAAAGAATGAAATACTTAGGAATTAATTTAACCAAGAAAGTGAAAGATCTGTACAATAGAAACTACCACAACTTTGTAAAACAACTGTACCTCAATTAAAAAAATATATATGGTGAACAGTTGGCTAACATGCTTAACGTATACTTAATAAATTTTTATTTGTAAGCTAAAAAAAGGAAAAATGAATAAAAAGAAAGTTCTGTATACTGAAAAATATAAAACACTGAGGAAAGAAATTGAAGAAGGCACAAATAAATGGGAAGATATTCCATGTTCATAGATTGGAAGGATTAATGTTGTCAAAATGCCCATAATACACAAAGTGATCTACAGATTCAATGCAATTCCTATCAAAATTCCAATAGCATTTTGCACAACACAGAAAAGCAATCCTAAAATTTGTATGGAACCACAAAAGACCCTGAATAGTTTAAGCAATCTTGAGAGAAAAGGGAATTCTAAATAATTCTTTCAAACGTATTTTACCATTGTATCTTTCAGCTTATTCAAAATATTTTTTGTAAGTAAATAGTGCTTCCAATAAAATAGTATCAGCATTATTTTCCATGTGATTATGGCTATTTAACATATTTTCCAGCCTGCATTTCCAAAAATAGGTTCTAGTAGGCCAATGAAACAACATTGTTTTTGATATGTAGAGAAGAGCCAGCACTACATTCAGTATGTCTGATTGGTTTCTGTGCCTCTTGGGTTGCTGAGAACATAATACATATCTTATCTTAGTGTTAAAATCTGGTCTCCAAAGACTTAATACTGGTTTTTGTTCATACTTATGGAAAACTACACTGCATTATTGCTGTCTAGAACTTGACCATGGGGTAGCCAAACCATCCCAGTGTTCACCATGATAGATTTCAGAGAGCAAGCAGAAGACCTCGGTCCTTTTTCTGCTCTCAGAGAATATATTTTTCTAGCATAGAACACACCATAGGTGAAAATTAGGAAGAGAGAATGACAGATTTTCTGCTTGAAAAGATGCTTTTTTTATCAGGTCATGTTTTGATCAGATCATCATCACATCAAGATTGATCAAAAGATCAATGTGAGTATTATAGTTTTTTTTCTGCACTAAGTACATATGATATCATATACTGTTGTTTTGGAAATTCTGCCTCTTTCCCAATCTAGAAATATGAGAATTTTTATTTCCTAAAACCATTCAATCTCTAATATGAGGTTTTCCTCACATGTTTCCACATGTGTAGAATGCATTGTCTTTAAAACTGTAATGTGGCTGTGTATAGTCTAAATATTTGTTTATATAATGTCTCACCTTGGACAGTTGAAGAATCTCCACATTGACCTAACTTAGAAGGAACAGATGGCCATTTTCTAAATTTTATTTTGTAGTTTTTAAACATTTGGCTATAGTTACCAAAGAGGGAACAAGTTTTTGTCTATCTAGGCAGATAAGATGGGCAGTTGTAATTCTCTGATGAGGTAAGCAATGACTACCCAAACCCTCTTATATTTGCAGACATGCAGGTTTTGTGACCTGATTTGACTGAGATCTAAGTACCTGAGTTGATGTGATTCAGTAGCTAAATGCTTAAATTTGTGCTTCACTCTGCACTTTCAGACAGGCCAAATGAGAGGACCAAAATGGAGTTTAGAGGGCCTCTCCCTTAGGATTTGCCTACCTACCCTCTTACGTAACATTTTTTTCTGAGCTTTTAAAAAGGAATTGCCTGCTTTTTAAGTACTTTTTTTTCTTTTCACTTAAAGAGACATGTTAAAAGGCCAGTTGGAAATTCAGGTATGGTCCCTAGGCATGTGATACCTTTGTTGGGCTGGTGGTCCTTAGAGACTAGATTTTCAGTTTTGTGAGGCCAGAAACTCAATCCCATCATTAAACACAGACTTGATCTGACTCAGGGGAGCTGACTCATGCTAATGAAACTCATTATAAGCCAGAAAGGCTCGTTCATTAATCATAATTAGAAGTAGATCGGCCAAGAGGAAGGAAATACAGCTGGTCAGCACATTCTCTCCCAGAAAAAAAATTTACATGAAAATGCAAAAAGGTAGCTTGGTTTATATAGAACCAGTGGAAAGAGAGTTAGATGATATTAGTGAAAGGTTTGATCTGATTATGCTAGCTTCCTATTCCCTTTTCCTTGTAGGCTTCTGCCTGGAAAAGAGGAACTACGATTCTCTTTTGCATGGGGCAGCATCCCTTCTGGGCTGAAGAGACACTGGCCCAAGCTTGCACTTTGGATCACCTTTAAGTCAGTTAGGTTACACTGTAACTGAATGACTAATTTCTTTACTTTAACATGTTACGTTCACAGCTTCTTGTGAATATAACTTGATCTTCTTGATGGAGACTGAGAAAAACTTCATCTCAACCAGCAGCAACATATTTACAAATCATCTCTAAGGATGAGTCACTATGAGAGTGTCTAGTTTCTCATTTTAGAGTGATTTTTCAATCTCGGACAGTGACCTCTTCAAATTCAGGTCCCCATATCCTGTAAGAAACTGTTATACCTTATACGGGTTTATGTTGATATGAATTTTCTGTATCAATAATGACATTTAAAATAAATGAGATATCACAATATATTCTCTGGAATACTTTAAGGTGTTGCAAAGAAATGCTGTCATTAATTTGGGTGTTCTGGCTATCTTCAGACTGTTTGTGATATTCTTTCTATAGCATCCATGCAACATGCTAAGAAGAGAAGAAAACTGACCAATGTGGACAGATTTAACTTCCTTTTCCTGAACAGTTTGAACACCCAATTCATGTGTGTTCCAAGAGCACTGACTAGTAGTGAGGTAATATTGAGAATCTTAGGGCCAGTGTCATGAATATCCATTATCACGCTAGGCAAGAGAAATCTGGTAGACTTTAGACAGTACGCTATATTTATTTATTATATTTTTTTGTGTGTATATATATATATTAATTATTTATTTTTGGCTGCATTGGGTCTTCGTTGCTGCATGCGGGCTTTCTCTAGTTGTGGTGAGTGGGGGCTACTCTTTGCTGCAGTGCACGTGCTTCTCATTGCGGTGGCTTCTCTTGTTGCGGAGCACGGGCTCTAGGCATGCGGGCTTCAGTAGTTGTGGCACGTGGGCTCAGTAGTTGTGGCTCACGGGCTCTAGAGTGTAGGCTCAGTAGTTGTGGTGCACAGGCTGAGTTGCTACGTGGCATGTGGGATCTTCCCGGACCAGGGTTCGACCCCGTGTCCCCTGCTTTGGCAGGAGGATTGTTAACCACTGCACCACCAGGGAAGCCCAGTACACTATATTTTAAAATGTACTATAGATATACCAAGTAGGGAGAGAGATAGAAAGGTAATTATATTAGTAGGTATTTTATGGATTAGAATAGATTGGGAAAGTCTAATAAGTCCCGAGACATTTTGTTCTGTCTCAAACAATTTTTAATTAAAAAAATGTTTTTTAATTCTAATTTTTGGTATCTGGTGGGGTAAAAGAAAATGAGATGATTGGAATAAACTTGACCTTAATTTTGGCCAGTTTCTTTAAACATGATAAAAGTTTTGTTGATATTTTTATTTAATATTTTATGGAATGGTATTTTTGGAATAATTTGATCTTTTTCTTAAAAGTGTCAAAATTCTAGTACTGGGCTTTATTTAGCTATTTAAGGATAATACATTTTACCACAGAAAATTGTGAATTTAGATTTTTTTAACCATGTAACTGAGAATATTAGAAGACATTATTTTCATTTCTTACAAACTCCTCCTGTATATTCAGGCTTAAAATGTGAATCATACATAATACTTTCTAGATCTCTCTCTAAATATGTCTATTCCATGGATTCATTTATTAACTGAGAGACATTTGGCAGTTGCAAGCTAGCAAATATATACAAATACGTCACCCATCTACTCAGCTCTGGCGAGAGGGAGTAGTCACAAACAGGGAAGGACAAGCAAAGACTGTACCCGAGAGAGTTCACATTCCGGCAACCCCCCCATCAGCGGTTTGTTCCCACACCTGCTGCACAGCCCCAATCACGGCTCTGAGATAGCAGGTGCCAACGTTGGACCCTTTCCAATGTAAGAAGTTCCAGGTGTTTGGGGGAAAAGTCTTTCAGATAACAGAAGTATTGTACTGGTTATGTGGTTTTTGTTTTATTTTAAATAAATTTATTTATTTTTGGCTGCATTGGGTCTTCGTTGCTGTGTGCGGGCTTTCTCTAGTTTTGGCAGGCGGGCACTACTCTTTGTTGTGGCGTGCGGGCTTATTGCAGTGGCTTCTCTTGTTGCGGAGCACAGGCTCTAGGGCGCACGGGCTTCAGTAGTTGTGGCTCGTGGGCTCAGGAGTTGCGGCTTGTGGCCCTAGAGCACAGGCTCAGTAGTTGTAGCACACGGGCTTAGTTGCTCCACAGCATGTGGGATCTTCCCAGACCAGGGTCTGGACCCGTGTCGCCTGCATTGGCAGGCGGATTCTTAACCACTGTGCCACCAGGGAAGCCCAAGGATATGTGTTTTTAAAAAGAATATCACACAGCCATTATGGAGAACAGTATGGAGTTTCCTTAAAAAACTGAAAATAGAACTACTGTATGACCCAGCAATCCCACTCCTGAACATATACCCTGTGAAAACCATAATTCAAAAAGATACATGTACCCCAATGTTCATTGCAGCACTGTTAACAATAGCTAGGACATGGAAGCAACCTAAATGTCTGACAGATGAATGGACAAAGAAGATGTGGTACCTGTATACAATGGAATATTACTCAGCCATAAAAAGGAATGAAATGGAGTCATTTGTAGTGAACTGGTTGGACCTAGAGTCTGTCATACAGAGTGAAGTAAGTCAGAAAGAGAAAAACAAATACCGTATATTAACATATATATGGAATCTAGAAAAATGGTACTGATGAACTAGTGGCAGGGCAGGAATAGAGACGCAGATGTAGAGAATGGACTTGTGGACAAGTCCACAAGGGGGAAGGGGTGGCTGGGATGAATTCAGAGAGTAGCATGGACATATATACACTACCATGTGTAAAATAGATAGCTAGTTGGAAGCAGCTGCATAGCACAGGGAGGTCAGCTCGGTGCTTTGTGACCACCTAGAGGTGTGGGATAGGGAGGGTGAGGGGGGAAGCTCAAGAGGCAGGAGATATAGGTATACATAAGTATGCATATAGCTGATTCACTTTGTTGTACAGCAGAAACACAACATTGTCAAACAATTATAATCCAATAAAGATGTAAAAAAATAAAAAGTATCACACAGTCTGTAACTATTTCTTTTTTTTTCGTTTTCTGACTCACTATAGAATCAGCAAAACCTGCATAAGGAGACTCAAGAAATGATTCTGTTCTATTTTCTATTTCTTGTCTCCTTTACTTCCCACTCTCCAAACTCCTAAGAACACTTTTGTGTAAGTTTTGTTCTTATTCAGTTGAAATATTTTTTTAAAAAACTGATGCATGAGAAGTACTCTGGTTTTTAAAAATTCAGTTTTGGCAACAAACTAACCCTCTTGTAGGAAGTTTGTATAACTTGTCACTATACTTGTTTTATGTGATCTGAATTTAAATTGAGTTCTAACATCACCATACATATTTTTGTCCAGGTCAAAGAAATAGTTACTTCTGAATAGAATACTGTCTTACTTTATGCTTAGTTCTTGACTATAAAGTTCTACCCAGGTTACATGAATCAGCCAACATGAATGCTAATTAGATATTTAGAAAATCAACTTAAAGAGTGAGAGTACAAAGCTTCAGGTTTGGCCTTAGCCTGAGTAAAGATTGTTTTATAAATTCATACACAACATAGTTACTGTTTTTTTCCAGCGTTACAACTGCAATTTGAGAATTCTTTTTAACATATTTTTAAAATTAATTAATTTATTTTTATTTATCTTTGGCTGCGTTGGGTCTTTGTCACTGCACGCGGGCTTTCTGTAGTTGTGGCGAGCGGGGGCTACTCTTCTTTGCGGTGCTCAGGCTTCTCATTGCGGTGACTTCTCTTGTTGCGGAGCACGGGCTCTAGGTGCCCGAGCTTCAGTAGTTGTGGCTTGCGGGCTCTAGAGCACAGGCTCAGTAGTTGTGGCACACGGGCTTAGTTGCTTCGCGGCATGTGAGATCTTCCCAGACCAGGCTTGAACCTGTGTCCCCTGCATTGGCAGGGGGACTCCCAACCACTGTGCCACCAGGGAATTCCTGAGAATTTTTTTAAAGCATATGTTTTCTATTGTTTCTAGTTTTGCAGAAGAAACAAGAACTTTTATGTATTAAATAATCTTTCAATGCTTTCCCTCAAGCAAAAGAAAAAGTTCTTGGTAAAAGAAAGGATTGCACCTAGAAAACGATACCTTGTTACAGTGATGATGTTGCAGTTAACTCAGAGAGAGAGGAATGGAAGAAAAATGATATAGAATGAAAAATGCTGAGAGGTGACACTTGCTGTCAGATGACTATTGAGGGTATGGACACACTCTATAAAAAGTGAAATCCACTCATTCACTTATTGCAACAGTTTCCTGGAGGATTTATATTTAGGGAAATGTACTTCAGGCCAAACCATATTCCACACTCTGTGGAGTGATTATTAACTGCCTTAACTTAAGCATTGGTTACTTCGTTGCTTTAAAATAATAAAGTTTATTAGGAAATAGTGTTGGTATTGAGAGAATTAATCTTTAAAGATTTTATGCTGTTTGTGGCCTTACCAGCATATATGCAACTTTCTCATTCAGATTGTTTTATTTTGGAAAGGTGGAAAATTTTTTAATTTTATTTTTATTGACATATAGTTGATTTAAAATATTAAATTAGTTACAGGTGTACAGCAAAGTGATTCAGATACATACACACACACACACACACACACACACACACATATATATTCTTTTTCAGATTATTTTCCATTATAGGCTATTAAATGATATTGAATATAGTTCCCTTTGCTATACAGTACACCTTTGTTGTTTATCTATTTTATATATGGCAGTGTGTATCTGTTAATCTCATACCCCTAATTTATCCCTCTCCCCTTTTTCCTCTTTGGTAACCATAATTCTGTTTTTTATGTCTGTGAGTCTGTTTCTGTTTTGTAAATAAGTTAATTTGTATTATTTTTTAGATTCCACATATAAGTGATATCATATAATATTTGTCTTTCTCTTTCTGACTTACTTCACTTAGAATGACAGTTCCATCCATGTTGCTTCAAATGGCAGTATTTCATTCTTTTCTATGGCTGAGTAATATTCCTTTGTATAAATATATACACCACATCTTAAACCAGTCATCTGTTGATGGGCACTTTGGTTGTTTCCATGTCTTGGCTATTATATTACTGCTGCTATGAACACTGGAGTGCATGTATCTTTTCAAATTAGAGTTTTCATCTCTTCTGGATATATGCCCAGGAGTGGGATTGCTGGATCATCTGATAATCCTATTTTTACTTTTTAAGGAACCTCCATACTGTTTTCCATAGTAGCTGCACCAATTTACATTCGCATCAACAGTGTAAGGAGGGTTCCCTTTTCTCCACACCCTCCCCAGGATTTATTATTTGTAGACTTTTTGATGATGGCATTCTGACTAGTGTGAGGTGATACCTCATTGTAGTTTTTTTTTTTTTTTTTTTTTTGCGGTACGCGGGCCTCTCACCGTCGTGGCCTCTCCCATTCTGGAGCACAGGCTCTGGACGCGCAGGCTCAGCGGCCATGGCTCACAGGCCCAGCCGCTCCGCGGCATGTGGGATCTTCCCGTACCGGGGCACGAACCCGTGTCCCTTGCATCAGCAGGCAGACTGTCAACCACTGCGCCACCAGGGAAGCCCTGTCCATTTTTTGATTGGGTTGTTTTTTGATATTGAGTTTGAATATTTTGGAAATTAAGCCCTTGTTGGTTGCATTATTTGCAAATATTCAATCCCAGTCTGTAGCTTGTCTTTTCATTTTGTTTATGGTTTCCTTTGCTGTGCAAAAGTTTATATTTGATTAGATTCCAATTTTTATTTTTGCTTTTATTTCTTTTGCTTTGGGAAACTAATCAAAGAAAATATTACTACAATTTATGTCAGAGAATGTTTTGACTGTGTTCTCTTCTAGGAGTTTTATGGTGTCATGTCATATCGAAGTCTTTAAGCCATTTTGAGTTTATTTTTTGTGTGTGGTGTCTGGGAATGTTCTAATTTCATTGATTTACATGTGGCTGTCCAGCTTTCCCAACACCACTTGCTGAAGAGACTGTCTTTCCTCCATTGTATATTCTTGACTCTTTCATCAAACTTTAATTGACCATAGGTGTGTGGGTTTATTTCTGGGCTCTCTATTCTCTCCCATTGATCTCTATGTCTGTTTTTGTGCCAGTGCCAGCTGTTTTGTTTACTGTAGCTTTGTAGTATTGTCTGAAGTCTGGAAGGATTATGCCTCCAGTTTGGTTCTTCTTTTCCTCAGGATTGCTTTGGCAATTCTAGGTCTTTGGGGGTTCTATATAAACTTTAGAATTATTTGTTCTAGTTCTGTGAAAAATGTCATGGGTAATATGATAGGGATCACATTAAGTCTGTAGATTGTTTTGGGTAGTATGGCCATTTTAACAATATTAATTCTTCCAATCCAAGAGCATGGGATATCTTTCCATTTCCTTGAATCATCTTTGATTTATTTTATCAGTGTTTTATAGTTTTCAGCATGTAAATCTTACACCTCCTTGGTTAGGTTTATTCCTACATATTTTATTTTTTTGATATGATTTTAAACAGGATTTTTTTTAACTTTCCCTTTCTGATATTTCATTGTTAGTGTAAAGAAATGCAACAGATTTCTGTATATTAATCTTGTATTCTGTTACCTTGCTGAATTCATTTATCAGTTCTAGTAGTTTTTGTGTGCAGTCTTTAGGGTTTTCTATATAGAGTGTCATGTCATCTGCACATGGTGACAGTTTTACCTCTTCTCTTCCAATTTAGATACCTTTTATTTCTTTTTCTTGTCTGATTGCTGTGGCTAGGACTTGCAATGCTATTATTGTATTCCCATCAATTTCTCCCTTTATGTTCATTAGTATTTGTTTTATGTATTTAGGTACTCCTGTATTGGGTGCATATATGTTAACAAGTATAATATCCTCCTCTTGTGTTGATCCTTTTATCATTATATAGTGTCCTTCTTTGTCTTTCTTTATGGTCTTTGTTTTAGAGTCTATTTTGTCTGATATGAGTATTGCTACCCTCCACTTTCTTGTCATTTCCATTTGCATGAAATATCTTTTTCCATTTCCTCACTTTCAATCTGTATGTGTCTTTTGCCCTAAAGTGGATCTCTTGTAGGCAGCACATTGTAGGTTCTTGTTTTATTATCCAATCTGCCATTCTGTGTCTTTTGATCAGAGCATTTAGTCCACTGACATTTAAAGTAATTATTGGTAAGTGTGTATTTACTGCCATTTTAAACTTTGTTTCCCAGTTGATTTTGTATTTATTCTTTGTTCCTTTCTTCTTTTTGATTTTCTTTCTGTGGTTTTCTTTTGTATTATGCTTGTGTTCCTTTCTTTTTGTTTTTGTTTTTTGGAATCTATTGTATGTTTTTGATTTGTGATTACCCTGATTTTCAAGTATGTTAACCCATAACTATATCTGCTTGCTTTAGACTGGTAATCATATGAGCTTAAACACATTCTAAAAGACCACCATTTTCCTACTCCCCTCCTCCACATTTGTGATTTTGATGTCCTATTTTACATCTTCATGTTTACCCTTTTGCTGTTCATGTAGTTACAATCGGTTTCACAGAATTTTTTGATTGTTTTTTTAGTCTGTGTACTAGATTATTTAATTGATCTTCAATCATTTTATATATTTGCCTTTCCTATTGTGAGTTTCCCTTTCCTAGATTCTTGCTTCTTTTCCATCTAGAAAAGACCCTTCAACACTTGTTTTAGGGTAGGTTTAGTATTGCTGTATTCTTTTAATTTTTGTTTGTCTGAGAAATTCTTTATCTCTCCTTCTATTCTAAATGCTAATCTTGCTGGGTAGAGTATCCTAGTTTGCAGAGTTTTATCTTTCAGGACTTTGAATATATCTTGCCACTCCCTTGTGGCCTGCAAAGTTTCTGTAGAGAAATCAGCTGATAGCCTTATGGGGGTTTCTTTGTAACTGTTTGTTTTCCTCTTGCTGCCTTTAGAATCCTCTCTTTAACTTTTGCCATTTTAATTAAGATATGGATTGGTGTAGGTCTGTTTGAGGTCCTCTTGTTTGGGACCCCCTATGCTTCCTGTACCTGGATATCTGTTTCCTTCTTTATGTTTTGGAAGTGATATCCCATAATTTTATATTTGGATCATCATTGAAAACAGCTCTTCTGATAGTTTCCACTGTTGGTTTTACTCTAGCAAATCTATTCTCTCATTCTGACAATGTATCTAAAATTCCACACTGGAAGATTCAATCTTATTCAGAGCAGACCTGCTGAAGTTAAGATTTCTGAGATGAACAGGATCACAAGAATCGTCCTGTCCTAGATGGAGGTTGACATTTATTCTACTCATCTGACAAAGTTGCTCAAACCTAGTAGAAGCTGCTTCTTGAATACACATTATAATGGCAATATTAAATGGCTAGTTAGTTCCATTATTCAAATCTTTCTAGTTTTGAGCACTATACTATGGAATCCTATTGTTTTAAGCCTGGCTGCTTTTTAAAGGGAAAATACTCATTGGGTCTGCATCTAAATTTACGTATTCCCTCATGTTTTTTACTTCAGCCCAATTAATTATCCATCCTTTTTTAAACACGGATCACCTACTTTCATATAGATACTCTAAACTTTGTTTGATTCTTTACAGACTAACATGTGTTTCCTTGCTGGATCGAATGTTGATTTAATATTAAAATTTACTTTTACCTGAATCTTTCGTGCAGATTGCTTATCTGTGTTCCTGATGCCAACATACTCTTATTTTCCACTTTCTGATTACCTGGAACTTTTCAAGTCTTCAGGGATTTCAGGTTGATTTTTTTTGAAATGGAGCAGTTTTAGGTTCACAGCAAAATTGAGTAGAAAGTACAGACAATTCCCATATATTCTCAGACCCTACACAGGCACAGCCTTCCCTCTATCAATATTCCCCACCAGAGTGGTACATTTGCTATAATTAATGAACCTACACTGACACATCATTATCATCTGAAGTCCTCCTTTCATGTAAGGGTTTACTCTCGATGTTGTACATTCGGTGGGTTTTGATAAATGTGTTCACCATTGAAGTATTGTACAGAATAATTTCATCAACCTAAAAACTTTCTGTGCTCTGCTTATTCATCCCTCCTTCTCCCCTCCCCCCAACACCTGGAAATCACTAATCTTTTTACTATCTTCATAGTTTTGCCTTTTCTAGAATGTCATACAGTTGGGATTCTCCAATATTTAGCTTTCTCAGATTGGCTTCTTTTACTTAGTAATATGCATTTAAGTTTCCTCCATTTCTTTTCATTGCTTGATAGCTCTGTTTTTTTTAGTGTTGAATAATATTCCATTGCCTGGATGTACCACAGTTTATTTACCGATTCACCTACTGAAAGACTTATTGGTTGCTTCCAAGTTTGTGCAATTATAATTAAAGCTGTTGTAAACATCTGTGTGCAGTTTTTGTGTGGACATAAGTTTTTAACTCATTTGTGTAAATACCAAGGAGCGTGATTGCTGGATCTTAGGATGAAAGATCACTGCTGAGCTGTCCTCCAAAGTAGCTGAAGCATTTTGAATTCCCACCAGCAATGAATGAGAGTTCTTTTTGGTTCACAGCTTTGCCAGCATTTGGTGGTGTTAGTGTTTTGGATTTTGGTAATTCTAACAGGTGTTTAGTGGTATCTCATTATTGTTTTAATTTGCAATTCCTTAATGACATATGACTTCGAGCATCCTTCCATATGCTTATTTGACATCTGTATATCTTCTGTGCTGAGCTGTCCAGGTCTTTTGCCCATTTTTTAATTGGGTTGTTCATTTTCTTATTGCTGAGTTTTAAAAGTTTTTGTATATTTTGGTAACAGTCCTTTATTAGATATGTCTTTTGTAAATACTTTGTCCCGGTCTGTGGCTTGTCTTATTCTCTTGACAAATTGACTTTTTTTAACCTTTGAAATAGCTCCTATGTTATTTCTATATTCTTGCAACTTGAACTCTTTCTTGAATTAACTACTGCCTTGCTCTGACATTGTTCACCAGGGTGAAAATTTCCTTTTCAACTAGATTCATATGTCCAGCTTCAATTTCTTTGTCTGCTTCTGTTTTCAGAGGGCCAGAGAGCTCAGTCAGTGTTCTCACCATGCTTACCTCCCAGACAGTTTTCCTAACCTTGTCATGGCAGCACCTCCTGTCCTCATGCATGCAGCTTGGGAACTGATTTATTAATGTAACCAATAAAAAAAAAAAAAAAGCAAGGAAATCCATGACCTCTTTCCAGTACCTATGCACACAATTAGCCTTCTTTAGCTTAATGCCAGTCCTCAGCAATGTATGGACATAACAATAGTTTTCTTCTCTGCTTCATTCAAAAGTTAATAATATTTGATGTATATCAAAGGGTATATGAAAACTGTGAAGCATGAAATTAAAATAAACACCTGGGAATCCACCTTCCAATTTAAGATTAATTACATTGGCAATAACAGTGATACTACTTAAGTGTTCTGCCAGCTTCCCTCAGGTAACCGCAAACCTAAATTTTGTTTTATTATTCCCTTTATTTTAAAAATAATTTATCACAAATGTATAGTCCTAAATGATATATTATTTAGGTATGATTGTTTTGAGTGCTTTAAGACTTGTAATATACCCTGTAGTCTTTAGCAACTTGCTTAGTTTTCTTCAACCTGTTTCCTGAGATTCATCAAAGTCCCATGTGGATGTTGAGTAAGGCTCTCAGGTTTCCTTCCCCAAATTACTTCTCTTTCCTACCCAAGTTTTTCTTCTTTCCGTATTACATCCCAGAATCATCATGTTATTTCCCATTCAGATTGTATTTTTTAAAATACAAATTTATTGATATATCTTTGACATTTAAAAGTTATATAGATTTAAGGTATTCCATTTGATGTTTCAATATATTTATACATTGTGAAAAGATCCACAATCAAGCTAAATAACTTACCTGTCACCTCTATAAAGTTACCATTGTGTGTGTATGTTAAGAAGACTTAATCTAAGGTCTATCTTCTTAGCAGATTTCAAGTACACAATACAGTACTATTAACTGTAGTCACCATGCTGTACATTATATTAATATTTCCAGAACCCATTCATCTTGCATAACTGGAGCTTTGTACCCTTTGACTAACATCTCCTCATTCCAGCTCTCCACCCCCCTACCCCTGGCAACCATCATTCTACTCTCTGTTTCTATAAATTCCACTCTTTTTAGATTCTACATATAAGTGACATCATGCAATATTTTTCTTTCTTTGTCTGGCTTATTTCACTTGGCATAATGTCCTCCAGATTCATTCACGTTGTTGCAAATGGCAGGATTTCCTTTTTTTAAAGGTTGAATAAAATTTCATTTTATATATATATATATATATATATATATATAAAATCATTGTCTTCATCCATTCATGCATTGGACACTTATGTTGTTTCCATATCTTTGTTATTTTGAGTAAGCAGCAATTAAATGGAAGTGCAGCTATCTTTTCAATAGACTGTTTTCATTTCTTTGCATATATACCCAGAAGTAGGATTACTGGATCATATGGTAATTCTATTTTTAATTTCTTGAGGAACCTCCATACTGTGTCCTATAATGGCTGTGCCAATTTACATTCCTACCAATAGTGTATGAGTTCCCATTTTCCACATCCTTTCAAACACTTGTTATCCTTTGTCTTTTTTATAATAGCCATTCTAATCTGAAACTCCCTTGTTCTGAAGGATATTTACCTGATAATTTCCTCAAAGTATTACCCTTTCCAGGTGGGTTTTAATTTTAATGGATTCAAAACTATGAGCTGAAGAATTAACTCCTATACAGGAAGTATAGATATCAACAAACATGTAGAGATTGATTTAGGGAAGTGGCAGTCTTTCTAGCAATCTTGAAATTGCAAGAAAGTAGTTTCTTATTCCAGCTACATCTAACTTAAGCCTTAATAATATGGAACTTATTTTTTTAAATGTCAACTTTTTACATGCTAATATAGTTTACTCATTGGCTAGCTAGGAGCTAAACAAAAATGAAAAGAATTTTTGTAACAGAGTGCATGACACTTAAATGATCTAGTTGCATATAAAATGCAGAAATATATACTCTGAGTTAAACTCGATTAGGTTTAATTCTATAATATTTCTTATTAGACTGTTTTGGTAGAAATAGGAAACATTATATTAGCGTGGGAACATACTATATTAGAGTGTCTAATATATATATTAGATACTTTTCAATTTTTCTAGAGTCATTGTATCTACTAGAAAATATAGTTTCATGCATATTAACTTGTTTGGGTTAGGTAATCTTTGGGATTTCAGCAACAAATGTTATTTGTTTTCAATTCCTCTTGCCTTTCTGATTGTTACCTTAAAATATTTCTCTTCTTTTCTCATCAACACACTAACACTCAAAATGAACATATGTCTTTGTAAGTAAACATAAATCCAGTTCTCCAAAAAAGTCTGAGTTAAAGCTAAATATAATCTTGCTTTTCTACCATCAGATGTTTGACATCTGCACTGATTTTACACTAACAAACTGAATATTTCTGGGAAATTCCCACCTAAGAAAGTGCTACATTTGAGGAGATTTAAAATTTCTAGTGTTTAAGAGAAAAAAGCAGCTTAATATGTGACATTTTTCTGTTTAGTGCAGTTTTTCTCTCTCAGTAATAATACTCTCATCTACTTCAATACTTGTATCAGTTGTTATTTCAATTCACTTCTGTAATAGGTGGTATTTTTTTAGTAATCAGTTTTGACAACCCAAGAAAATTAGTAATACAAAACAAGTAAATAGTGCGCCATTTTAAAATTCCAAATATACTCCCTCTGGGAGGAGATATGGGGATGTATGTATATGTAAAGCTGATTCACTTTGTTATACAGCAGAAACTAACACACCATTGTAAAGCAATTATACTCCAATAAAGATGTTAAAAATAAATAAATAAATAAATCCCCTCAAATATACTCCCTCTGTTTTCCACTGGGAATTACTCTTAGCTATGAGGCATATTATTGAGTTAAAAATAAAGGAGAAACAGATTCTGAAAAGTTTTTTCAATGCCTCTTGAACAAAATATACTTTTTTTCTGCATTTGTTGTTGTTTGTTGGTTTGGTTTGTGTGTATGTGTGTGCACTTACCTACTCTTTCAACTCAACTAGTAAAGTTTACCATCTTTCATGGGTTACAGTTCAAGTCTTATTTCTTCATTGTTTTCCTGAATACTCTCAGTGCTTCTGAAACGTTAGTGCGAACGTATTTTTAAAACCTAGAATGTATGTGTTTTTGACATTTTAATATTTATGACATCTAAAATATGCTCTACAGTTGACTAGAATGTTTAATTTGGTAGATTTTGTTATCCCCCAAAGTTGGACATTGTACTGTTTTATTTACTGAGAATGCTTAACTTCCTCTTGCATGGCCTTTTTTCTTTTGAAACCTGCCTCATAGAATAACATTTTACTTGCCTCTCCACCCATGTGGGGGGTTCATTTTACTTGCCAAATCAGGGTAGGCACGTCACTTAAGTTAGGGCAGTCTGATGCTAAATTTCTTTTTCTAACTTTACCTGGAGCTGAGAAGAGAGAGCTAGAGAGAACAAACCTGTTGGTGCCATTTGAGTTCTGTTTTCTTTTTTTATTGAAATATATTTGACGTATAGCATTGTGTAAATTTAAGGAATACAGCATATTGATTTGATATGTTTTTATATTGTTATATGATTGCCATTGTAGTGATAGTTAAACACACCTCTATCTTATGTTCTTTAAGGGTAGAAACCTGCAACTAGTAGTAAATAAGTTGCAGAGATCTAATCACAGTATAGTGAAATAGATAATATTGTATTATAATCATCATGCCTGCTAAGAGACTAGATCTTAATTATTCCAACCACACAAAAAAATAAATGATAACTGAATTCTGTTTTCTATTCTTCCTAAGCCTTAAATAGACTCTCTCTGCAATTCCCAAGGTTTGATCACGTGACCTTTACTTTCATTACATAAGATACCAGAGTATACATATTTATGATAAATTACCCCTTTGACAAAGGAAATATGTAGAGTCCTCACTAATACAAACTAGTGTTGGATGATGTGTGTTATAATCAATGTTGTTGTTGAGTTCAAGAAATCTGCATTTTTTCCATTTTTATTCTTTTTATTTTTAATTTTTGTAAATCTTTATTGGAGTATAATTGCTTTACAATGGTGTGTTAGTTTCTGCTTTATAACAAAGTGAATCAGTTATACATATACATATGTTCCCATATCTCCTGCCGCTTGCGTCTCCCTCCCTCTCACCCTCCCTATCCCACCCCTCCAGGCAGTCACAAAGCACAGAGCAGATATCTCTGCTATGCGACTGCTTCCCACTAGCTATCTACCTTACGTTTGGTAGTGTATATATGTCCATGCCTCTCTCTCGCTTTGTCACAGCTTACCCTTCCCCCACCCCATATCCTCAAGTCCATTCTCTAGTAGGTCTGTGTCTTTTTTCCTGTTTACCCCTAGGTTCTTCATGACATTTTTTTTTTTAAATTCCATATATATGTGTTAGCATACAGTATTTGTCTTTCTCTTTCTGACTTACTTCACTCTGTATGACAGATTCTAGGTCTATCCACCTCATTACAAATAGCTCAATTTTGTTTCTTTTTATGGCTGACTAATATTCCATTGTATATATGTGCCACATCTTCTTGATCCATTCATCCGATGATGGACACTTAGGTTGTTTCCATCTCTGGGTTATTGTAAATAGAGCTGCAATGAACATTTTGGTACATGACTCTTTTTGAACTACGGTTTTCTCAGGGTATATGCCCACTAGTGGGATTGCTGGGTCATATGGTAGTTCTGTTTGTAGTTTTTTTCTTTGTTTGTTTGTTTTTTGTGATACACAGGCCTCTAACTGTTGTGGCCTCTGCAGTTGTGGATCACAGGCTCCGGACGCGCAGGCTCAGCGGCAGTGGCTCACAGGCCCAGCCGCTCCGTGGCATGTGGGATATTCCTGGACCGGGGCACGAACCTGTGTACCCTGCATCGGCAACTGGACTCTCAACCACTGCGCCACCAGGGAAGCCCTTATTTGTAGTTTTTTAAGGAACCTCCATACTGTTCAACATAGTGACTGTACCAATTCACATTCCCACCAGCAGTGCAAGAGTGTTCCCTTTTCTCCACACCCTCTCCAGCATTTATTGTTTCTAGATTTTTTGATGATGACCATTCTGACTGGTGTGAGATGATATCGCATTGTAGTTTTGATTTGCATTTCTCTAATGATTAATGATGTTGAGCATTCTTTCATGTGTTTGTTGGCAGTCTGTATATCTTCTTTGGAGAAATGTCTATTTAGGTCTTATGCCCATTTTTGGATTGGGTTGTTTGTTTTTTTGTTATGAGCTGCATGAGCTGCTTGTAAATTTTGGAGATTAATCCTTTGTCAGTTGCTTCGTTTGCAAATATTTTCTCCCATTCTGAGGGTTGTCTTTTGGTTTTGTTTATGGTTTCCTTTGCTGTGCAAAAGCTTTGAAGTTTCATTAGGCCCCATTTGTTTATTTTTGTTTTTATTTCCATTTCTCTAGGAGGTGGGTCAAAAAGGATCTAGCTGTGATTTATGTCCTAGAGTGTTCTGCCTATATTTTCCTCTAAGAGTTTGATAGTTTCTGGCCTTACATTTAGGTCTTTAATCCATTTTGAGCTTATTTTTGTATATGGTGTTAGGAAGTGATCTAATCTCATACTTTTACATGTACTTGTCCAGTTTTCCCAGCACCACTTATTGAAGAGGCTGTCTTTTCTCCACTGTACATTCCTGCCTCCTTTATCAAAGATAAGGTGACCATATGTGGGTGGGTTTACCTCTGGGCTTTCTATCCTGTTCCATTGATCTATATTTCTGTTTTTGTGCCAGTACCATACTGTCTTGATTACTGTAGCTTTGTAGTATAGCCTGAAGTCAGGGAGCCTGATTCCTCAAGCTCCGTTTTTCATTCTCAAGATTGCTTTGGCTATTCGGGGTCTTTTGTGTTTCCATACAAATTGTGAAATTTTTTGTTCTAGTTCTGTGAAAAATGCCAGTGGTAGTTTCATAGGGATTGCATTAAATCTGTAGATTGCTTTGGGTAGTAGAGTCATTTTCACAATGTTGATTCTTCCAATCCAAGACATGGTATATCTCTGCATCTGTTTGTATCATCTTTAACTTCTTTCATCAGTGTCTTATAATTTTCTGCATAGAGGTCTTTTGTCTCCTTAGGTAGGTTTATTCCTAGATATTTTATTCTTTTTACTGCAGTGGGAAATGGGAGTGTTTTCTTGATTTCACTTTCAGATTTTTCATCAATACTGTATAGGAATGCCAGAGATTTCTTGCATTAATTTTTTATCCTGCTACTTTACCAAATTCATTGATTAGCTCTAGTAGTTTTCTGGTAGCATCTCTAGGGTTCTCTATGTATAGTATCATGTCATCTGCAAACAGTGACAGCTTTACTTCTTTTCCATTTTGGATTCATTTTATTTCCTTTTCTTCTCTGATTGCTGTGGCTAAAACTTCCAAAACTATGTTGAATAAGAGGGGTGAGAGTGGGCAACCTTGGCTTATCCTGATCTTAGTGGAAATGCTTTCAGTTTTTCATCACAGAGGATGATGTTGAATGTGGGTTTGTCATATATGGCCTTTATTATGTTGAGGAAATTTCCCTCTGTGCCTACTTTCTGCAGGGTTTTTTTATCATAAATGGGTGTTGAATTTTGTTGAAAGCTTTCTCTGCATCTATTGAGATGATCATATGGTTTTTCTCCTTCAATTTTTTAATATGGTTTATCACGTTGATTGATTTGAATCCTTGCATTCCTGAAATAAACCCCACTTGATCATGGTGTATGATCCTTTTAATGTGCTGTTGGATTCTGTTTGCTAGTATTTAGTTGAGGATTTTTGCATCTATGTACATCAGTGATATTGGCCTGTAGTTTTCTTTCTTTGTGACATCCTTGTCTGGTTTTGGTATCAGGGCAATGGTGGACTCTTAGAATGAGTTTGGGAGTATTCCTCCCTCTGCTATATTTTGGAAGAGTTTGAGAAGGATAGGTGTTAGCTCTTCTCTAAATGTTTGATAGAATTTGCCTGTGAAGCCATCTGGTCCTGGGCTTTTGTTTGTTGGAAGATTTTTAATAACAGTTTCTATTTCAGTGCTTGTGATTGGTCTGTTCATATTTTCTATTTCTTCCTGATTCAGTCTTGGCAGGTTGTGCATTTCTAAAAATTTGTCCATTTCTTCCAGGTTGTCCATTTTATTGGCATAGAGTTGCTTGTAGTAATCTCTCACAATCTTTTGTATTTCTGCAGTGTCAGTTGTTACTTCTCCTTTTTCATTTCTAATTCTATTGATTTGAGTCTTCTCCCTTTTTTTCTTGATGAGTCTGGCTAATGGTTTATCAATCTTGTTTATCTTCTCAAAGAACCAGCTTTTAGTTTTATTGATCTTTGCTATCGTTTCCTTCATTTCTTTTTCACTTATTTCTGATCTGATCTTTATGATTTCTTTTCTTCTGCCAACTTTGGTGTTCTTTTGTTCTTCTTTCTCTAATTGCTTTAGGTGCAAAGTTAGGTTGTTTATTCGAGATGTTTCCTGTTTCTTCAGGTAGGATTGTATTGCTATAAACTTCCCTCTTAGAACTGCTTTTGCTGCATCCCATAGGTTTTGGGTCATCATGTCTCCACTGTCATTTGTTTCTAGGTATTTTTTGATTTCCACTTTGATTTCTTTAGTGATCACTTCGTTATTAAGTAGTGTATAGTGTAGCCTCCATGTGTTTGTAATTTTTACAGATCTTTTCCTGTAATTGATATCTAGTTTCATAGCATTGTGGTCAGAAAAGATACTTAAAACAATTTCAATTTTCTTAAATTTACCAAGGCTTCATTTGTGACCCAAGATATGATCTATCCTGGAGAATGTTCCATGAGCACTTGAGAAAAATGTGTATTCTGTTGTTTTTGGATGGAATGTCCTATAAATATCAATTAAGTCCATCTTGTTTAACATATCATTTAAAGCTTGTGCTTCCTTATTTATTTTCATTTTGGATGATCTGTCCATTGGTGAAAGTGGGTTGTTAAAGTCCCCTAATATGAATGTGTTACTGTCGATTTCCCTTTTTATGGCTGTTAGTATTTGCCTTATGTATTGAGGTGCTCCTATGTTGGGTGCATAAATATTTACAATTGTTTTATCTTCTTCTTGGCTCGATCCCTTGATCATTATGTAGTGTCCTTCTTTGTCTCTTGTAATATTCTTTATTTATTTATTTTTTTGTGGTACGCGGTTCTCTCACTGTTGTGGCCTCTCCCATTGCAGAGCACAGGCTCAGACGTGCAGACTCAGTGGCCGTGGCTCATGGGCCCAGCCTCTCCGCGGCATGTGGGATCTTCCCGGACTGGGGCACGAACCCGTGTCCCCTGCATCGGCAGGCAGAGTCTCAACCACTGTGCCACCAGGGAAGCCCAATAGTCTTTATTTTACAGTCTATTTTGTCTGATATGAGAATTGCTACTCCAGCGGTTTCCATTTGCATGGAGTATCTTTTTCCATCCCCTTCCTTTCCGTCTGTATGTGTCTCTAGGTCTGAAGTGGGTGTCTTGTAGACAGCATATATATAGGTCTGTTTTTGTATCCAGTCAGCCAATCTGAGTCTTTGGTGGGAGCATTTAGTCCCTTTACATTTAAGGTAATTATTGATATGTATGTTATTATTGCCTTTTTCTTAATTGTTTTGGGTTCGTTATTGTAGGTCTTTTCCTTCTCTTGTGTTTCTTGCCTAGAGAAGTTCCTTTAGCATTTGTTATAAAGCTGGTTTGGTGATGCTGAACTCTCTCAGCTTTTGCTTGTCTGTAAAGGTTTTAATTTTTCCATCAAATCTGAATGAGATCCTTGCTGGTTAGAGTAATCTTGGTTTTAGGTTTTTCTCCTTCATACCTTTAAATATGTCCTGCCACTCCCTTCTGGCTTTCAGAGTTTCTGCTGAAAGATCAGCTGTTAACCTTATGGGGATTCCCTTGTGTGTTATTTGTTGTTTTTCCCTTGCTGCTTTTAATATGTTTTCTTTGTATTTAATTTTTGACAGTTTGACTAATATGTGTCTCGGAGTGTTTCTCCTTGGATTTATCCAGTGTGGGACTCTCTGTGCTTCCTGAACTTGATTAACTATTTCCTTTCCCATATTAGGGAAGTTTTCAACTATAATCTCTTCAAATATTTTCTCAGTCCCTTTCTTTTTCTCTTCTTGTTCTGGAACCCCTATAATTCGAATGTTGGTCTGTTTAATGTTGTCCCAGAGGTCTCTGAGACTGTCCTCAGTTCTTTCCATTCTTTTTTCTTTATTCTGCTCTGCAGTAGTTATTTCCAGCATTTTATCTTCCAGGTCACTTATCTGTTCTTCTGCCTCAGTTATTCTGCTATTGATCCCACCTAGAGTATTTTTAATTTCAGTTATTGTGTTGTTCATCATTGTTTGTTTCATCTTTAGTTCTTCTAGGTCCTTGTTAAATGTTTCTTGCATTTTGTCTATTCTATTTCCAAGATTTTGGATCATCTTTACTATCATTATTCTGAATTCTTTTTCAGGTAGACTGCCTATTTCCTCTTCATTTGTTTGGTCTGGTGGGTTTTTATCTTGCTCCTTCATCTGCTGTGTGTTTTTCTGTCTTCTCATTTTGCTTATCTTACTGTGTTTGGGGTCTCCTTTTTTTTAGGCTGCAGGTTCGTAGTTCGCGTTGTTTTTGGTGTCTGTCCCCAGTGGCTAAAGTTGGTTCAGTGGGTTGTGTAGGCTTCCTGGTGGAGGGGACTAGTGCCTGTGTTCTGGTGAATGAGGCTGGATCTTGTCTTTCTGGTGGGCAGGTTCACGTCTGGTGGTGTGTTTTGGGGTGTCTGTGGACTTACTATGATTTTAGGCAGCCTCTCTGCTAGTGGGTGGGGTTGTGTTCCTGTTTTACTAGTTTTTTGGCATAGGGTGTCCAGCACTGTAGCTTGCTGGTCGTTGAGTGAAGCTGGGTGCTGGTGTTGAGATGGAGATCTCTGGGAGATTTTTGCCATTTCATATTATGTGGAGCTGAAGGTCTCTTGTGGACTAGTGTCCTGAAGTTGCCTCTCCCCACTCAGAGGCACAGCAGTTACTCCTGGCTGCAGCACCAAGAGCCTTTCATCCACACGGCTCAGAATAAAAGGGAGAAAAAGTAGAAGGAAATTAGTAGAAGAAAGAATGAAAGAAAGAAAGGAAAGAAGGAAGGAAGGGAGGAAGGAGGGAAGGAAGAAAAAAGAAAGAAAGAGGATAAAGTAAAATAAAATTAAGATAAAATATAATAAAGTTATTAAAATAAAAAATAATTATTAAGAAAAAAGATTTTTAAAAAATGGATGGATAGAACCCTAGGACAAATGGTGGAAGCAAAGCTATACAGACAAAATCTCACACAGAAGCATACACGTATACACGCACAAAAAGAGGAAAAGGGGAAAATATCTTAAATCTTGCTCTCAAAGTCCACCTCCTTAATTCGGGATGATTTGTTGTCTATTCATGTATTCCACAGATGCAGGTACATCAAGTTGATTGTGGAGATTTAATCCACTGCTTCTGAGGCTGCTGGGAGATTTCCCTTTCTCTTCTTTGTTCTCACAGCTCCAGGGGCTCGGCTTTGGATTTGGACCCGCCTCTGCATGTAGGTCACTGGAGGGCATCTGTTCTTCGCTCAGACAAGAACAGGTTAAAGGAGCAGCTGATTCGGGGGCTCTGGCTCACTCAGACCGGGGGGAGGGAGGGGCATGGAGTGCGAGGCGAGCCTGCGGCGGCAGAGGCCAGCATGACGTTGCACCAGCCTGAGGCACGCCGTGCGTTCTCCCGGGGAAGTTGTCCCTGGATTCCGGGACCCTGGCAGTGGCGGGCTGCACAGGCTCCCCGGAAGGGGGTGTGGATAGTGACCTGTGCTCCCACACAGGCTTCTTGGTGGTGGCGGCAGCAGCCTTAGCATCTCATGCCCGTCTCTGGGGTCCGCGCTGTTAGCCGCAGCTTGCGCCCGTCTCTGCAGCACCTTTAAGCAGTGCTCTTAATCCCCTCTCCTCGCGCACCAGGAAACGAAGAGGGAAAAAAAAGTCTCTTGCCTCTTCGGCAGGTCCAGACTTTTCCCCGGACTCCCTCCCGGCTAGCCGTGCTGCACTAACCTCCTGGAGGCTGTGTTCACGCCGCCAACGCCAGTCCTCTCCCTGCGCTCAGACCAAAGCCCGAGCCTCAGCTCCCAGCCTCGCCCGCCCCGGCGGGTGAGCAGACACACCTCTCGGGCTGGTGAGTGCCCGTCGGCACCGATCCTCTGTGCGGGAATCTCACCACTTTGCCCTCCACACCCCTGTTGCTGTGCTCTCCTCCGTGGCTTCGAAGCTTCCCCCCTCCGCCACCCGCAGTCTCCGCCCACGAAGGGGCTTCCTAGTGTGTGGAAACCTTTCCTCCTTCACAGCTCCCTCCCACTGGTGCAGGTCCCGTCCCTATCCTTTTGTCTCTGTTTATTCTTTTTTCTTTTGCCCTACCCAGGTACGTGGGGAGTTTCTTGCCTTTTGGGAGGTCTGAGGTCTTCTGCCAGCCTTCAGTAGGTGTACTGTAGGAGTTGTTCCACGTGTAGATGTATTTCTGGTGTATCTGTGGGGTAGAAGGTGATCTCTGCGTCTTACTTTTCCCCATTTTTATTCTTTTACTCATAGTCTGGGAAGGTCTTTGCAGCATCATTGTCTGTTCAGCTGGCATTTGTTCTATCTCAGAGCAGAAATATTTTACACTTTATTTGTTGGTATATCAGGTGTGTTAATCTTGTCTCCTCATTTGAGTTGTAACTTCAGTTCAGGAATCATCAAAAAATGTTCAGTATCTCCAAAATAATAATTTATTTATTTTTGCATCACAGTTTAGTAAGTTTCCAGCGGTAAGTTATATGAGTGATGAGAGTGTGGAGTGATTGTAATTGATTAAACAATTTTTGAAAGCAAGAGTGGATTTCTGCTATTGAGTTCATTAATTTCCAACCTGATTTTCAATCCAACCACTGTCAATCAAGAACCCAATTACAAATGACCACAGGCCACATAACTGACAATAAAGTGAGCCACCATTACCAAACAGCTCTCTCTAGGTAGATGCTGACTCTCTATAGCGGTTCCCTCATATCTTGCCTTCGAATTGAATAAAATCGACTAATATCGATATGACACTTGTTATTGTTTAAAGCTATTCTGGCCTTCAGAATCTCCTAGAGGTTGAATTTTTCACTTTAGCATTTTATATTTACCACATCAGAACCAGTATAATTGTAAAGGCGTCTAACATTTAATCTTAGAATGTCCTTTGAAGCAGAAAAATTATTTTCATTTGTCTCCTTATACCTAAGGAGATGAAACTATATTTGAGATGGATGAAATCCTCATTCTTAGAATCCTCAACTAGCTGCTTATAGCTGCCTCAGTGTCAGGCAGAAGAGAGATGTGAGTTAAAGACAAAGCCAGGCAAATTACCGAATTACTAGCTAGATATATGGTGTCAAATCTCTGTGGTAACCTGATTTCTCTTTTCATTCTAAGTCTTAATCCTACCTGAAATATGGAATCAGGAATCAGGGCTCCATGGTTCTTTTCTCTACAACCAGACCCTAATTTCACATTTGATAATAACAGTCAGAACAGTCAAGTAGAAATTAAGTCAAATAATAGCATATGAAAAGAAAGGAAAATTATCTGTACCTAAGGTCTAGTGAAGAGCTGGTCTAGTCTGTCACTCATATCTTCTCATGAACACAAAGTGGGACAGTTCAGGGAGCAGGAGAGTCTTCATCAGGCAAAAAGTTAACTCAAAATTATTTGACCTATGGTAAATATTGTTTTACCGTGTCACCTGCTTGGGTTGTAGGATTCCAGAAAAGGATGAATTAAAAAAAACAAAACTAAACCAAACCAAACACACCACTACCACCACCAACAGTAAGAGCAATAGCAAACGGCATTCTTTATGTGGCTTTAACTTTCTTCTTTAAGTAGAACTTCCTTCTCATACTTCTGTGGTCCATAAGATGATTATTTTGGCTCTGAGCTGTACTACATTCCCTCTTCAGGGACAACATGAGTAAGTAGATGTACCATCAGGGAGTTATAGGGAACAGGACTGTTCCTTTAAAAGTTTTAGCTTTTCTGAGGATCAGTGGCCAAAACAAAACAAGATGTCTAAGCATGAACAAATATTGGCTTTGTATAATGGTACATGAATAATTTGTTTTTCTTCTAATAATTTTTTTTATGATGGCCAGCATTCCTGTTTTTTCACCTACAGGTATTTAGTCAGCACTCCACCCTGATGGTATTAGTCAACAGTACGAAATTTACATTGACTTTTAAAATGTAGTTCTTTGATTTAGCTCTTTCTTTGGAATGCAATTCATTGTAAGTAGATTTGGGAATAAATTTGACAAACATCACAAAATGTTGAAAATCAGCTACTATTTTTCTACCTCTTCATATTTTTTTACATTAACCTGCATTCTATCCCATTAGTGTGACATTTGATTACCTGGAAAACTTAATATTACTTGGAAGACTGGAGATCTTTAAAAATACCATGTAAAGCTGGTCCAAGTATCATCCTCAGGGAATCCTGTTGTTTACACAGGCCTAGGAGGACATTCCATTTATCTTTTTCCTGCTTCTCTCTAAGCTAGGAAATAATTCCTTTTACGTATTCCTGCCACATAATTTCTTTTTGAAAAGTCCTATCATATGTTATAAATAAAAAGTAAATACATTACAAATCCTGGTTTATCCATATTTCCATTCTCATTTTCTCCCTGGGTAGATACTTCAAGATTAGTTAGCCATGAGATTCCTCACAGTCCTTGACTCTCACCAAACACAAACAATTTATGTTGGTTTAGTTGGTATTTCACTACAGAGTTGATCAATTTGCCCAAAATGAGAAGAGTTCCTTTTCAGTACCTTCCTCAGATGATTTTGCATGTGTAGAGCTAATACAGGTATTCTGTATTCTTCTAACACCACGGTTGCTTTGAAAAGCCAGATTCGCATTTCCTCTCTGAGTTCTTGTCACCCTTGAGTGAATACAATATGACCTCAATGATATTCTTACTTATCATATGTCAGTTGTCCCTAGCTACACTGAACCTCAAACTTGTTTTGAAAACTGAGTGAGCACTATTCTAAGGACTGCTTATTTTTTCTCTACATTTCACATGACAATTGCATTGAGGGACAGCTATTTTTGTAAAACAGACTTTTAAGTAGAATTTTTATTTTGCTTAAAATTATTGACCTTTTAAAATATATATATATATATATATAAAACCTAATTATTCCAGTGAGAATTGGTGTGTTGAAAGTATATACCTATAGATCATTTAAATTAAATTTACTTTCATTCTTTCAGGAAAAGCATAATAAGTTTCTTCTACCAAAAATATTATTGAAAGAAGATTAACTAATAGGTTGGTATACAAGTATTATTATTGTTTTTTAAGATTCCTGTTGCTGTACTTTTTCATCAAATAAATATTTCATTCTGTTTATATAAAAGTGTTTTTTTGAATGGCAAGATTATGGCCAGTAGAGTACCCAGTTATCAACATTGTGATAAAGAATCACTTGTCTACAATTTTTTTAAACCATAGTTATGGTTAAATTTTTAGTTAAAAGTATTAGAGGCTAGTTTACTTTTATAACACCAGTAAGCCAACCACTCACACAGATTAGTTTTTTCCTAGTAGAGTTTCTGTCTCCCTCTTTATCTATCTTTCCTTCTCGTTGTCTCTGTCTCTTTCTCTCTCTCCCAATTCACCTGGATCTGTACTCTGTGTTATAACTGCAAAATTTATGAAAAACCACCATAATGATCAAATTATCTCTATCCTTTGACTTTCTGGTCATCCTAACCTTGTCCTATATTAATAGAATGGAAAATAGTTTCCGAAGTGGTCTGAGCTTGTTGCAAAGTAGTTTCAAAATAGAAGATGAATTTATTTTTCAAACATAAACATCTTTTAGATTCCATTGTACAAGCTCAGAACATTTTGTACTGTTCAGTATTTACTTTTCTGTTAATGACATACATGAATCACTACCTTTTACAGTATTCAATCCTAATAAAAATATGTCTATATTCATTATAACAAATGACAAACGTAAATTAGAAAATACAGAGAGGATGTAAGAAAAAGAGTAGGTCTGGGAGCAGTAGAGATCAGTTAATCCTATTGAGTTCAGTAAGGAAACTTCAGTATATACTACTCAATAGGAGAATCTTTTTGCCTGCCCTCTACAGTATACCTTAGAAATCACTGCAGGTGCATGAGAGTATTATCTCAGTCACTAAGTTTCTCTCCTTCCCCTTCCAGCACCCTCACTCTAAAAAGTGAGTTCAGAATGGATTTCTTATGTAGTGGCATATTTTCTACACTATATCACATATTAAGCATTAACATTTTCAGTTACTGGAAAAGATAATTTTATAGGTGAGGTACAATGGTGGCAGCCATCTTAATATTTTCCAGAATTTTTAGCCAATGTTAATAACAAAAAAATAGTATGTAAAGGAATTGAAAAAGTCAATATATTTGTACTTTGCATATGAAATGATGATTTACTTAGAGAATCTAGAGCAGTAATTAAAAGAACTATCAGAACTATTAAGAATACACAGGGCTTCCCTGGTGGCACATGGGCTTCCCTGGTGGCACAGTGGTTGAGAGTCCGCCTGCCAATGCAGGGGACACAGGTTCGAGCCCTGGTCTGGGAGGATCCCACATGCTGCGGAGCGGCTAGGCCCGTGCGCCACAACTACTGAAGCCCGTGAGCCTAGAGCCCGTGCTCTACAACAAGAGAAGCCACCGCAATGAGAAGCCAGTGCACCACAACGAGGAGCCCCCGCTCTCTGCAACTAGAGAAAGCCCGGGTGCAGCAACGACGACTCAACGCAGCCAAAAATAAATAAATAAATAAATTTATTAAAAAAAAAAAAAAAAGAATACACAGAAATTGACTGGATATAAGACAAATGTAAAAAATCTAGTAACATCTTTGAATATAAGGAATAAACTGTTTAAAAATACAATGAGCCACAATATCCTGTTTATAATAGCAACATAATCAAATATAAAATATATTTATAATTGGAAATTTCAATACTCCTCAATAATTCATAGAACAACTAGGTGGGAAATCAGTATAAATACTGAAGAACTCACACTGTTATCAACCAAAAGGATATTATCAACATTTATAGAACAATCCTCACAACCCCAGCAGAAAATACCTTTTTGTTTACAATTGCCCACAGAGCATAAACCAAGATAAACCATAGCCTGGGCCATAAAACAAGTCTCAGCCAGTGTAGAACTGAAATTATACAGAGTAGAGTCTCACCACAATAGAATCAAACTAGAATCAATAACAGATACAGTAAATCCTTGAAACGCTAGAAAACTAAACAGTATACTTCTAAGTAACCCATGGGTCAAAAAAGTCTCAAAGGAAACAAATTAAACTGAATAAAAATCAAAATACATTATAATAAAATGTGGGAAGCAGCTAAAGCAGTGTTGAGAGGGAAACTTACAATACAAAATGATTACATTTGAATGAGAAAAAGTCCTAAATCAATAGTCTAAGTTTCCACATCAGGAAATTAGAAAAAGGAAGCAAACTAAAGCAAGCAGAAGGAAGAAAATAATAAATATGGGGCAGGAATCAAAGAAAATGAAATCAGAAAAAAGTTTGAGAAAATAGGTAAAACAAAAAGTTGGTTATTTGCACAGATCAATAAAAGTGACTGTCCTCTAGTAAGACTGACAAAGCAAAACAGAGAAGACACAAATTACTAATATTTGGAATGAAACAGGATATGTCTATAGATCATGGAGACATCAAAAGGGTAATAAAGGGACATTGTGTACAACTCTACACATGTATATTTAACAACGTAGATGAAATGGACCAATTCCTTGAAAAGCACAAACTACCATAACTCATTTAATATGAGATAGCTTATTTAAATAGTCCTGTAACTATTGAAGAAACTGAATTTATAATTTAAAACCTCTCAAAAAATAAATCTCCAGGTTTTGATAGCGTCACAGGAGAGTTCTACCAAATATTTAAAATAGAGTGAACATCAATTCTATACAGTCTTTTCCAAAAAAATTAAAGAAAAGGAAACACTTCTCAATTCATTATATGGTGCTAGTGTTACCCTGAATACAACTAAATAAAAATGGTACACCTCCACAAAAGAAAACTACAGATCAATATCCACATGAATATAGATGTCAAACTTCTTAACACAGTATTAGCAAATAGAATTCAGCAACGTATAAGAAGAATTAACCACCATGACCAAGTGAGGTTCATTTCAGAGATGCAAATATGATTCAATATTTTAAATCAAGCAATGTAATTCATCATATTAACAGGCTAAAAAAGTGATATCACATGATCATATCAATTGAGGCACAGAGAGCATTTGATAAAATTTAACACCCTCTCATGATAAAAAGTCTCAAAAAAGTAGAAAAACAGGAGAACTTCCTCAGCTTGATAAAAATATATATAAAAATCTTAAAGCTAACATTATATTTAATTGTAAAAGATGGAATGCTTTCCCCTAAAAGTGGGAACAAGGCAAGAATGTGTGCTGTCGCCACTGCTATTCAATGTATTACTGGAAGTTCTAGCCAGGACCATAAACTGGTAAGCCAGTTCAAGGCCATAGGATATAAAATATACACGTGAAAATCAATTATATTTTTTATTTCTAGCAATGAACATGTGAAACCTGAAATAAAAATTACAGTATCATTTATAATTGCTCAAAAAGAGAAATTTGCAAAAACATGACTTGTGTGCTGAAAACTACTGAATACTGATGAAAAAGAAATCAAATAAGATCTATATAAATAAATGAAGAGATATACTGTGTTCATAGATTGGAACACTCAACATGGTAAAGATCTCAACATCTCCCCAAATTGGTAAAAATTGGTTAACATAATTCCTACCAAAATCTCAGTATTATAAACAAGATTATTCTAAAATTTATATGAAAAGAAAAAGAACTAAAATAATTTTGAAAAAGAAGATTAAAATTGGAGTTATCAAGACATTATATAGATACAGTAGTCAAGACTGTGTCATATTAGTGGAGGGACAGATCCATAAATCTATGGAACCAAATAGAAAACCCAGACATGACCCCATAAAATTGTTACCCACTAGTTTTTGACAAAGGCACAAAAGCAATTAAATGGAAGAAGGCTAGTATTTTCAACAAATGGAGTTGGAATAATTGCATGTCTATGGGCAAAAAAATAAACTTTGATTTAAACCTCACACCTTTTACCAAAGAATAGCTCCTAGATTTAAGTGCAAGAAGTAAAATTATAAAACTTTTAGAAGATAACATATGAGAACATCTTTGGACCCAAGGCATGTGGAAGAGTTTTTAAGCATGGCAGCAAAAGCACATTCTATTAAAAAAAAAAAAAAAAAGATAAATTGGACTTTAAAAAAACTCAAAAATTTGTGCTCTCTGAGTGACCTGATTAAGAGAATAAAAATAAAAACTACTCATTGGTAAAAACATTTGTATACCACATATTTGACAAAGGACTCATATCCAGAATATATACATAACTCTCAAAACTCAGCTATAAAAAGACAAAACAATACATTTTAAAAATGGACAAGAAACATGAAGTTTCATTTCACTGAAGAGAATATACAGGTAGCAAATAAAGATATTAAAAGATGTCTGAACTCACTACCCATTAGGAAAATGCAAATTTAGATCACTATGAAATATCACCACACACCCATTAGAAAAATTAAAATAAAAATAGTGACAATACCAACTACTAGTGAGTATGTGGAGGAACTGGATCACTCATACATTGCTAGTGGAGATGTATAATGTTGCAGCCACTTTGGAAAATATTTTGGCAGTTTCTTAAAAAATGATACATGTACTTACCATACAACCCAGCAATTGCACTATTTGTCGTTTGCCCCAGAAAAAAGCAAACTTATGTCCACACACAGACATGAACACAGTTATTCAAAGCAGCTTTATTTGTAATAATAAAAAACTGGCAACAACCAAAAAGTCCCTCAATAGGTGACTTGTTAAACAAACTGTGGTACATATGCACCATAGATGCTACTCAGTAATAAAAAGCAAAAAACAACTGAAACCTACAGTTTGGAAGAATTTCAAAAGTATTATGTTGTATGAAAAAAGCCAATCTCAAAAGGTCATATATTCTTTAATTTCATTTATATATATATATTTGAAATGGTAATATTATAGAGATGGAAAAGAGATTAGCTGTCACCAGGGGCTAAGGAGGGAGGAATGAAACTGGATGGATGTTATTATAAGAGGGTAGCACAACAGTAATCTTTGTGATGATGGAACAGTTCTATATCTTGACAATGGTAGTGATTACATGATCTGCACGTGACAAGAAACCTAGAATTATATACACACATTGTCCAATATCAAAATTCTTGCTTTGATATTGTACTATAATTATGTAAGATGTAATCACTGGGAAAACTGGGTGAAAAGTATCATACAAAGGCATTCTCTGTACTACCTTTTAACTTCCCATGATATTTTTCAAAATAAAAAGTTTCAAATATATAATGTATTCACTATCCCACTTACAGTAGTAACTGTATTAGCTAGGGTTCTCCAGAGAAATAAAACCAATAGGATATCAATATCTAAATTTATATCCATATATAATCATCTATATTTATATGCCTCCATATGGAGAGATTTAAAATAAGAAATTGGCTTATGCAATAATGAGAGCAGCTGAGTTCAGAATTTGCAGAGCTGCTTTCCCAGTTCCAGTCTGAAGGCGGGAAGCTACTGTAGAAAGCAGGAAGAAGTGATGTGCCAGTTCAAAGGCCATCAGTGAGGAAAAACTCTTACTCAGGGGAGGATCAGTCTATTGTTCTATTCAGGCTTTTAGCTGATTGGATGAGGCCCACCCATATTCTGGAGAGCAATCTGCAGCATTATGCAGTCTACTGCTTGAAATGTTAATCTCATCCAAACACACCTTTACAGAAATACCCAGTATAATGTTTGTAAAATATCTGGGCACCTTATGGCCCAGTCCAGTTGACACATAAAATTAACCTTCACAGCAACCTAGCCAAATATTGAGGAATAAAAAGAATAAGTTGTAAGCATAAAGTAATGCATTTGATTTAATCCGCAATTTAGCTCCATCTCCTTTTTTTTTTTTTAACATCTTTGTTGGAGTATAATTGCTTTACATGTTATGTTAGCTTCTGCTTTATAACAAAGTGAATCAGCTATATGTATACATATATCCCCATATCCCCTCCCTCTTGAGCCTCCTTCCCACCCTCCCAGATGGGATGGGGATCCTTCAGATGACCTCAAGGATGAATGTTTTTTATTATAATATGTATTTATCTTAATGTAGGTTAGGAAATATAAGTAGCATGTCGAACGCTTTTATGATAGTATAAGTAAAACTATAAATTAAAAAAATAAATTAACCAAAAGAAGCATATTAAGAAGTAGTAGTGTAGGTCAGATGTAGGTAAGGCAAGCCTAGTGGGTTTGGTTCTAGGGTACTGCTATTCTAGCTATCCAGGTATCTCCAGCACTCATAGTCATTATTTTTCAGGGTTTCCAAACACTTGAGTTCAGGCTTTTTCACCTTTGCGTTCAGTGTGTGGATAGAATGAGTTTTTCTACTTTCTGGGTAACTAAATGGTTGGCATATAGAAGGACCTGCCCTCATTGGCTGCCCTTGGGGTTTAACAGGAGACTGGGTGTGTGGCCTCTGGGTCTTTGGACTGGAGTGTATGTTGGGCAGAGGCATCTAGGATTCGTTCATTTCATAATACCTCTGGGCCAGCCCTGCTGAGAGGAAGTGGGAGACTCAACCCCCATTCAAGGAGGAACTTTCCTTCCTGGGAGGGCATGTCCCAAAGGATGCCCCTCTCCTTTTGATATAATAATTTAGGCCAAGGATAGTGCCAATATTTTTTTTAATTCTGCTTTTGGAATTATCGTTCACTGGTAGTAAGTATTTTTGGCTATTTTGAGTGTAGCAGAGCTTAATTCACTGAGGATGGATGTTACTTTTTGAAATAAGTAAAATTCATTCCAGGTTAATTTTGGTGAATACAGTAATTTAGTAAGCTACATCACGTCATTTGTTTTAAAAGAAAAATATATATTTAAATTAGTCAAACTTGTTTCTTTGTATAGCAAATAAAATTCTTATAAAACAAGACCCACCCCATTAAAGAATATTTTGTATAATAACAAAATCAACAGAATGAATATATGTTTTTCCACATACCAATATTAAAAAACAGGAACTTTTGAGTTTTTAAAATTCCTAGGTATTTGTTAAAAATCAGACTCATTATGTTACAGCCATATATTATATTTCATACTCTTTAAAGTCTTGAAAATGATCTTCAATGCTGTTTAGTCCAACTCATCATATTATTGAGAACACTGAGGCTTAGAGAAGTTAAAGTGACTTGTCTAAGCTCATGTAGCTATTTAGTGGCAGAAGCAAGACTAGAATCCAGGTGGCTGGAAACTTTTTCAGTAATAAACTGGGAAATATCACATTAAGAATTACACTCTCGGGCTTCCCTGGTGGCGCAGTGGCTGAGAGTACGCCTGCCGATGCAGCGGACATGGGTTCGTACCCCGGTCCGGGAAGATCCCACATGCCGCGGAGCGGCTGGGCCCGTGAGCCGTGGCCGCTGAGCCTGCATGTCCAGAGCCTGTGCTCCGCAATGGGAGAGGCCACAACAGTGAGAGGCCACAACAGTGAGAGGCCTGCGTACCAAAAAAAAAAACAAAAAAAAAAGAATTACACTCTCACTTTCTTTTTCTGGGTACTGTTAAAAAATGTTTTCACTTTATCTTTTAAATAAAAGTAAGATTCCAGGTTTTATGTAGTAGAATGTTTTAGAGAAGTGAATAGAAAAGAGCTGTTTTTAACCATGCTGTTCTCATTAAAGGAAAACAATTTTTATCTTAGCTCCTTTCACTTCAGGATTTTAAAATTAGGTATTATTTTATTACATTTCTCCTCTTTTCCAAAGAAAAGCTAGAAGACAAAATTGAATGATATCCTCTAGTATTGTGGAAGTGGACTTTTACTTCAAATTGAAGTAATTAGTTTTTTTCTGTAAGTTGTCATTGCTAATCTTTACTTTTCATTACTACTCTTTATTATTATTATTATTTTTTAGGGTTGGGGTGGATAAGTTCATACACTAAGGTTAAATTGTAAAAAGAAATTTAAATAGAAATTCTAGATAATTATTTGGGTAATCCCCATCAAAACGTGCTACACTATTACAATCAGCTAATCAAGGCCAACATACATTTCTATTTGGTTCTACCCTGAATTGACCAGAAAACAACACCTCTTCCATTTCACTTAGACATCTATTGAATTTCCAGTTAATCAGAAACTTTATGGAACAGACTGAAGTTTATGTAAATGTGATTTTAAAAGTCTTATCCCTTTCCTAACACTAAGGAAAGGAGAAATCTCTCTTACTAAGGAGAGCTCTGAATCTGTTCAATTCCTATGCTATTCTGCTATTCTGGGGCAGAAGTAGCATTATAGATGAGAGGTGAATAGAGAAGCACCTAGAGAGCTGAATTTACTTGCTTTGGAAAGGACATTGATCTGCAGGTGGAAGAGAAGAGGCTAGATTTGTAGCCCAATTGCATTCCTCTCATATCCTCTTGGATCCTTTTATCATTTTTGTGCTCCTGGACTTCCAATGTGCTTTCAGGCCAGCCCCTAGGGCTCTGTGGGGGGTTGACCTCAGGCTGAAGGAAACTATTTTACTTGTGCACCTGGAGGACAGAAGTGCCTGGGAAGTGACATCCTCCCCACTTAACCCTTAAGCAGTGATGTTGCAGCCTGTAAATACTCCAGCATTCTTGCCCTAGACTGACACTGCCTGCAGAGTTGTCTGTGGGACTGAGCCAAAGTGACTCTCCCTGAAACTTTTACTGAGATTTCTCCCTTCCTTGGACTCCATCCCTTCGCAGAATGTTTTCCACACTCCCATGTTGAGGATCTTTTCTTAAAAATCACTTTCATGTGAATCTTTACCTCAGAGTCTCTTTCTGAGAAATCTGACCTAGTGAGGAAGGAGAAATCACAGAGACAAATTTCACGGTGGATTGGACTAGGGAATGGAGGAGTTGGGAACGAGGGAGGAGAGACTAGAGAAGGTGAAGGTGGTTCTGGGAGTGAAAGATCTCCATTTGTAGAGGGAAAAATTCGAGGACTTTTTTTTGTAGTTTATGAATGGAATCTGCTGTGTTAGGTTGAGTTTCCTGGAAGCGGACTTGAGACAGACTATTGCATGTAGTTACTGGGGAATGCTCTTGGGAGATACACCGTGTTGCTTTTGCTTTTCCTGAACTGATATTTCTTTTGAGTGTGCAGTATTATAATGAAAGGAACCACTGTGTAATCTAGCTTTTTGTGGTTTAATAAAAGATCCTCTCTTTGTATATATTGGGACTGATAAACAGAAGCGAGTTTCAAATAAATATTTTTTTCCCAATCAGCAGAAGCTGAAAAAAATATGCCACAAAAAAGAGACACTGGAAAAATAAATCTTTTGTGCACAGATACATATTAACAACAATGTTGAACTATATCTAAATATTGCCTATAAATCTTGAATAATAGAAAATAATAGATTAATACTGAGGAAGAGATGTGCCTTAATCAAGGTATAAACTTAAAAAAAATGTGTATGCAACTTATTCAGGCTCATTGTGGTAGTTCAGGCCTGTGGAATATCTGTGCATTTAGAAAAGTGCAGAGAAAACTCTTACATTGCAGTGTGATGCCCAGCCACAGTTGATTGGTCTAAGTTAAACACTTATCTTAAACTGAGTCAAACACAGTAACCTGTCTATTAGCCACATTTGATTGGTCCATGGTTAAGCCTTCTGTCCAAATTTGGTTACTGTGACTTTTCTGAAAAATATTTGGACTTGGGATTTGTAGTGTAAGATGTCTTAATGTGTGGCCGATGAAAAAAATGAACACCTTTGAGCTGTTGTGGCTTTGTTTTCTACCTTGAGGACAGTGGAGAGGAATCCTCATGAGAGAGTGAACAGTGTGAGACACACATGAAGAAGGGATCAGAGGAGACAGAGATAGAACCTTTACAGGACTGTGCTCCCTGATTCCATTTATTCCCAAGGCCAAGATGTCAACCTGCTTTTGAAATGGCTCAGGTGTTGAACTCATTTCTGGATTTCCCCAGCTTATTCTTTAGAGAGCGGAAGTGGCTTATTTACAGCCCTTGTGAATTTGGGACCAATATATATCTGAAATGACCTTAATAAGTGCTAGATTTAAATCAATATAAGAAAAATAGTTTTATGTGTTCACTTCTGCAGCATATATACTAAAATTGGAACGGTAAAGAGAAGATTATCATGGCCCCTGCCCAAGGATGACATGCAAATTCATGAAGTGTTTCATATTTAAAAAAAAGAAAAGAAAAATGGTTTTAAAAAGGCAGTAAAGAAATTTAACATAGATTTAATAATTATCCAGGGGAGATGATCTCATAACTGCAGTCAAATAGCATTTTTATGAATTTTTTAAAAAGACTACATACAAAGCAATGCAATTGCTATCTACTTACAAATGCAGAAGAAGATAAGCATGAATTATCAGTATGAATCAGGTGATCCACTGAGTTTTCTGTATATAAAATCAGTATTCAAAAATCAATTGTATTGTAACAGTTAAAAAATGAAATGTAATGAAAATCAGATATCATTTAAAATGTATCGAATAATTTCTCAGTCCCTTTCTTTTTCTCTTCTTCTTCTGGGACCCTATAATTCGAATGTTGGTGCATTTAATGTTGTCCCAGAGGTCTCTGAGACTGTTCTCAGTTCTTTTCATTCTTTTTTCTTTATTCTGCTCTGAGGTAGTTATTTCCACTATTTAATCTTCCAGGTCACTTATCCGTTCTTCTGCCTCAGTTATTCTGCTATTGATCCCTTCTAGAGGACTTTCAATTTCATTTATTGTGTTGTTCATCGTTGCTTGTTTCCTCTTTAGTTCTTCTAGGTCCTTGTTAAATGTTTCTTGCATTTTGTCTATTCTATTTCCAAGATTTTGGATCATCTTTACTATCATTATTCTGAATTCTTTTCAGGTAGACTGCCTATTTCCTCTTCATTTGTTAGGGCTGGTGGGTTTTTATCTTGCTCCTTCATCTGCTGTGTGTTTTTCCGTCTTCTCACTTAGCTTATCTTACTGTGTTTGAGGTCTCCTTTTTGCAGGCTGCAAGTTCATAGTTCCCATTGTTTTTGGTGTCTGTCCCCAGTGGCTAAGGTTGGTTCAGTGGGTTGTGTAGGCTTCCTGGTGGAGGGGACTAGTGCCTGTGTTCTGGTGGATGAGGCTGGATCTTGTCTTTCTGGTGGGCAGGTCCACGTCTGATGGTGTGTTTTGGGGTGTCTGTGGACTTACTATGATTTTAGGCAGCCTCTCTGCTAATGGGTGGGTTTGTGTTCCTGTCTTACTAGTTTTTTGGCATAGGGTGTCCATCACTGTAGCTTGCTGGTCGGACTGAGAAAATATTTGAAGAGATTATAGTTGAAAACTTCCCTAATATGGGAAAGGAAATAGTTAATCAAGTCCAGGATTTGAGAGAGAGTCCAAGACTCTCTCTCCACAGAGAGTCCCAAACAGGATAAATCCAAGGAGAAACACTCCAAGACACATATTGATCAAACTGTCAAAAATTAAATACAAAGAAAACATATTAAAAGCAGCAAGGGAAAAACAACAAATAGCACACAAGGGAATCCCCATAAGGTTAACAGCTGATCTTTCAGCAGAAACTCTGAAAGCCAGAAGGGAGTGGCAGGACATATTTAAAGTGATGAAGGAGAAAAACCTACAACAAAGATTACTCTACCCAGCAAGGGTCTCATTTAGATTTGATGGAGAAATTAAAACCTTTACAGAAAAAAAGCTGAGAGAGTTCATTACCACCAAACCAGCTTTACAACAAATGCTAAAGGAACTTCTCTAGGCAAGAAACACAAGAGAAGGAAAAGATCTACAATAACAAACCCAAAACAATTAAGAAAATGGGAATAGGAACACATGTATCGCTAATTACCTTAAATGTAAATGGACTAAATGTTCCCACCAAAAGACACAGATTGGCTGAATGGATACAAAAACAAGACCCATATATATGCTGTCTACAAGAGACCCACTTCAGACCTAGGGACACATACAGACTGAAAGTGAGAGGATGGAAAAAGATATTTCATGCAAATGGAAACCAAAAGAAAGCTGGAGTAGCAATTCTCATATCAGACAAAATAGACTTTAAAATAAAGACTATTAGAAGAGACAAAGAAGGACTCTACATAATGATCAAGGGATCGATCCAAGAAGAAGATACAACAATTGTAAATATTTATGCACCCAACCTAGGAGCACCTCAATACATAAGGCAAATACTAACAGCCATAAAAGGGGAAATTGACAGTAACACATTCATAATAGGGGACTTTAACACCCCACTTTCACCAATGGACAGATCATCCAAAATGAAAATAAAAAAGGAAATGCAAGCTTTAAATGATACGTTAAACAAGATGGACTTAATTGATATTTATAGGACATTCCATCCAAAAACAACAGAATACACATTTTTCTCAAGTGCTCATGGAACATTCTCCAGGATAGATCATATCTTGGGTCACAAGTCAAGCCAGGGTAAATTTAAGAAAATTGAAATTGTATCAAGTATGTTTTCCAAGCACAACGTTATGAGACTAGATATCAATTACAGGAAAAATCTGTAAAAATTACAAACACATGGAGGCTAAACTATACACTACTTAATAACGAAGTGATCACTGAAAAAATCAAAGAGGAAACCAAAAAATACCTAGAAACAAATGACAATGGAGACACGACGACCCAAAACCTATGGGATGCAGCAAAAGCAGTTCTAAGAGGGAAGTTTATAGCAATACAATCCTACCTTAAGAAACAGGAAACATCTCGAATAAACAACCTAACTTTGCACCTAAAGCAATTAGAGAAAGAAGAACAAAAAAACCCCGAAGTTAGCAGAAGGAAAGAAATCCTAAAGATCAGATCAGAAATAAATGAAAAAGTAATGAAGGAAACGATAGCAAAGATCAATAAAACTAAAAGCTGGTTCTTTGAGAAGATAAACAAAATTGATAAACCATTAGCCAGACTCATCAAGAAAAAAAGGGAGAAGACTCAAATCAATAGAATTAGAAATGAAAAAGAAGTAACAACTGACACTGCAGAAATACAAAAGATCGTGAGAGATTACTACAAGCAACTCTATGCCAATAAAATGGACAACCTGGAAGAAATGGACAAATTCTTAGAAATGCACAACCTGCCAAGACTGAATCAGGAAGAAATAGAAAATATGACCAGACCAATCACAAGCACTGAAATAGAAACTGTGATTAAAAATCTTCCAACAAACAAAAGCCCAGGACCAGATGGCTTCACAGGAGAATTCTGTCAAACATTTAGAGAGGAGCTAACACCTGTCCTTCTCAAACGCTTCCAAAATATAGCAGAGGGAGCAACACTCTCAAAGTCATTCTACAAGGCCACCATCACCCTGATACCAAAACCAGACACAGATGTCACATAGAGAAAACTACAGGCCAATATCACTGATGAACATAGATGCAAAGATCCTCAACTAAATACTAGCAAACAGAATCCAACAGCACATTAAAAGGATCATACACCATGATCAAGTGGGGTTTATTCCAGGAATGCAAGGATTCTTCAATATATGCAAATCAATCAACGTGATACACCATATTAACAAATTGAAGGAGAAAAACCATCTGATCATCTCAATGGATGCAGAGAAAGCTTTCGACAAAAGTCAACACCCATTTATGATAAAAACCCTGCAGATAGTAGGCATCGAGGGAACTTTCCTCAACATAATAAAGCCCATATATGACAAACCCACATTCAACATCATCCTCAATGGCGAAAAACTGAAAGCATTTCCACTAAGATGAGGAGCAAGACAAGGTTGCCCACTCTCACCACTCTTATTCAACATAGTTTTGGAAGTTTTAGCCACAGCAATCAGAGAAGAAAAATAAATATAAGGAATCCACATCAGAAAAGAAGAAGTAAGCTGTCACTGTTTGCAGATGACATGATACTATACGTAGAGAATCCCAAAGATGCTACCAGAAAGCTACTAGAGCTATTCAATGAATTTGGTAAAGTAGCAGGATAAAAAATTAATGCATAGAAATCACTGGCATTCCTATACACTAATGATGAAAAATCTGAAAATGAAATTAAGAAAACACTCCCATTTACCATTGCAACAGAAAGAATAAAATATCTAGGAATAAACCTACCTAAGGAGACAAAAGACCTGTATGCAGAAAATTATAAGACACAGATGAAAGAAATTAAAGGTGATGCAAATAGATGGAGAGATCTACCATGTTCTTGGATTGGAAGAATCAACATAGTGAAAATGACTCTACTACCCAAAGCAATCTACAGATTCAATGCAATCCCTATCAAACTACCACTGGCATTTTTCACAGAACTAGAACAAAAAATTTCGCAATTTCTATGGAAACACAAAAGACCCTGAATAGCCAAAGCAATCTTGAGAAAGAAAAAACAGAGCTGGACAAATTGGGCTCCCGGACTTCAGACTATACTACAAAGCTACAGTAATCAATACAGTATGGTACTGGCACAAAAACAGAAATATAGACCAATGGAATGGGATAGCAAGCCCAGAGATAAACCCACGCACATATAGTCACCTTATCTTTGATAAAGGAGGCAGGAATGTACAGTGGAGAAAAGACAGCCTCTTCAATAAGTGGTGCTGGGAAAACTGGACAGCTACATGTAAAAGTATGAGATTAGAACACTCCCTAACACCTTACACAAAAATAACCTCAAAATGGATTAAAGATCTAAATGTAAGGACAGAGACTATCAAAGTCTTAGAGGAAAACATAGGCAGAACACTCTATGACATAAATCACAGCAAGATCCTTTTTGACTCACCTCCTAGAGAAATGGAAATAAAAACAACAATAAACAAATGGGACCTAATGAAACTTAAAAGCTTTTGCACAGCAAAGCAAACCATAAACAAGACCAAAAGACAACCCTCAGATTGGGAGAAAATATTTGCAAATGAAGCAACTGACAAAGGATTAATCTCCAAAATTTACAAGCAGCTCATGCAGCTCAGTAACAAAAAACCGAACAACCCAATCCCAAATTGGGCAGAAGATCTAAATAGACATTTCTCCAGAGAAGATATACAGATTGCCAACAAACTCATGAAAGAATGCTCAACATCTTTAATCATTAGAGAAATGCAAATCAAAACTACAATGAGATATCATCTCACACCAGTCAGACTGGCCATCATCAAATAATCTAGAAACAATAAATGCTGGAGATGGTGTGGAGAAAAGGGAACACTCTTGCACTGCTGGTGGGAATGTAAATTGATACAGCCTCTATGGAAAACAGTATGGAGGTTCCTTCAAAAATGACAAATAGAACTACCATACGACCCAGCAATCCCACTACTTGGCATATACCCTGAGAAAACCATAATTCAAAAAGAGTCATGTGCCAAAATGTTCATTGCAGCTCTGTTTACAATAGCCAGGATACGGAAGCAACCTAAGTGTCCATCATCGGATGAATGGATAAAGAAGATGTGGCACATATATACAATGGAATATTACTCAGCCATAAAAAGAAACGAAATTGAGTTATTTGTAGTGAGGTGGATGGACCTAGAGCCTGTCATACAGAGTGAAGTAAGTCTGAAAGAGAAAAACAAATACCGTATGCTAACACATATATATGGAATCTAAGGGAGAAAAAAAAAAAGGTCATGAAGAATGTAGGGGTAAGACGGGAATAAAGACACAGACCTATTAGAGAATGGACTTGAGGCTATGGGGAGGGGAAAGGGTAAGCTGTGACAAAGTGAGAGAGTGGCATGGACATATATACACTACCAAATGTAAAATAGGTAGCTAGTGGGAAGCAGCCGCATGGCACAGGGAGATCAGCTTGGTGCTTTGTGACCACCTAGAGGGGTGAGATAGGGAGGGTGGGAGGGAGGGAGATGCAAGAGGGAAGAGATATGGGGATATATGTATATGTATAGCTGATTCACTTTGTTATAAAGCAGAAACTAACACACCATTGTAAAGCAATTATACTCCAATAAAGATGTTAAAAAAATTGTATGGAATAATTAGGCGAACACAAGAAAATTATAAAATTTTAGCAAACATTAAAAACACCTCAATAGAACTACCATATTCATGTATTAAAAGTATAAATACCAAAAATATGAAAATTTCTTCTCTACAGTTCTAAGATTCAATGCCATTCCAATGAAAATACAGCTTTTTTTTTTTTTGGCAAGACGGTGATACAGAAAGAGCATAAGGAAGAGTTGCATACAATTGTTTCATTAACTTGAAAATGGGCAAATATTTTGAAATTCATTTTTATCATATACGAAGTTAAATATGTATATGTAAATATATTAAAATAGATATTTACCCGTTTCATCTATACCCTAAATATATATATGTTAAAGTTGAACAAAAATTTGTTTTAGGAAGATAGGGTATCACTTTATACTTGTAACTGCTTTATATTTGGATGTATACTGGGGAAATAAGTTTTTGTTTTTTTAAGGAGCAGTGTAGTTCAAATTTACTTTTTCTGGCTAGGTATTTTTTGGGTTGAAATTCTCTGATTAATAATTTAGCTAGAATTTGTGTTGTGTTTCCTCCTTCTGAGTTCATTTTCTCTGTCCTTCCCAGACCTCTGTTTTCTGTCTTCCAAGCCCTCCTCCCCAGATCCACTCCATGTGAGGATTAGTTAGTGCCTGGCTATTCGGTAGTAGGGAGAGTCTCTCCTATGAGGCTGTCACAGACCTTCTCCTTTGGCCAACTCCTTTTGCATATCATCCAGTTTCAGCTTCTTTCCTAATATTTCACCACTCCTCTTCCCTTCTCTCCTTAAAGGTCTTTCTCCTTTGTTATTTTATTTTTACCTTTGGGTTACATAATGAATCTTATTCTCTGCCCTTTGGATCTAAAACTGGATATCAAAATCTTACGTGAGTTATACCAGGCTGGGTAACTTGGCTTCCCTCCCTGCTTTCTGTGTCTGCCTTACTGGAGGAAAAGGTTTTCTCTTAAGCAAGTCTGAAATTTATGAACATTCCAACAAAAGACTCATTCAATCCTGAGTCACCTCATTTCTCTCAAAATTTTATTTAGGAATTGTTACTACTTAAGTTTGCTTAAGTAACATGTTTGTATGCTTTTGTAGATTTATTTTATTATTTTTTCTACTTTCTGTAATTCATTCCTAGTGTTAATTCTGGTGCTATCCTCCCATTATATTGTAAACTTCTTAAGAGAAAGGGCAATTTCTTTTTTTAATTTTGTTTATTTACTGAAAGCCAAAATGGAGTATGCAGAGTATTTCAAGCACTAACTAAAGTTAACTGCTTTGAGAAAGTAAATACCATTAATTTCAAATTATTCCTTTCAGTGGAGAAGAAATTTCATCTCAGCAGAGAAGCAATAAATCCCAAACAATGCAGAGTACATACATATAGATTTTTCTTTGAGCTCTTAGACTAGAATTTCATGATATATTTAATATTAACAATAATGATAATAATAGATATAATTAGTTACTCTAATTTTCTAGGTATTTAAATATATTACATCATGTTTTTCTCACAATAATTTTTTGAGGAAATATTCATTCATATAAGAGAAAACTGAAGCACAGAAGAGCTGAGTAAATTGATCAAAGCCATCCAACTAGTAAGGGGTGAAGTTGTGAACTGAATATTGGCATATTTGATGTCAAAGCCTAATTTTATCTCTTAAGTAAAAAAGTTTGTGTAAATTTGCTTCAGCATAATTTGGGAAATTGTTCACCTTCTCTGTTCTATTTCTCTGCTTAGAAATCTTTTGTAAGGTTTCTTTATAGGTCAACATTGTATTTTCCCTGAGTAAATACCAGTCCAAACCAATTCTTCTTAAACATGTAAAGCTCAAGTGTAGTTTTTAGCATGTAATAGATGCTTACTAAAGGATATCTTATTTTTATTAATCCTAGGGGAATAAGATTTTAAATTGTTCCTAATTAAGGTATAGATGTTGAGATATAGGTGATTAATATGATTAAATATAATGAATTTCTAAGTTAAAAATATTGTGATCAATTGTGTTATGACAAATTTTATTTCCAAATTTCTACACATTTTAGGAAAAAAATCTTGCAGATTTTGTTTTTAAATGTACTGTCATGAGCTTTTTTGCAAACTATACAAGTCTGAAGTCCTCTATCAAATCCAGATTTTCCCTTCATCTGTATTTTTTGACATGGTTTCTATAAAGATAATTCTGCTTATTTTTCTTGATTTATTTCTCAAAAATATTGCTGTTACTTTTTCTTATCTTAATCTTGTTTTATTAGTCAGTCTTCTTTCTTATGTTGTGTTTGTTTTTATTTTCTTTTTTCCTTGACTTCACTATATTTTTTTAAAGAAAACATTTAAACATTAATGAAAATACTTATAAATTATACTATACTAAATCTAGAATTATATTTATCGAAAGGCACCATGGGGGGATGAATGAAAATAAGCAAAAACCTGGGAGAAGATATTTGCAACACACAAAATTGACAAGAATTATTAACAATTTGTATGAAGCCATTTTAAATTTTAAAAAGTGAGATTGATCATTGTTATATACCTGATAACTACTTGGTAATTATCTAAAATGTGTTGTAGTAATTGTAGAAGATATATTTTAAAATTAAATGAGATACACATATGTTGAAACATAGAAAGTGGTAACCAATTAATCAAATATCATCAAAGATAGAGGTTTAAATCTAACAAATAAAGATGGGCAAAATTGCATTGGAATATTTAAGTCATGAGATATGGGCAGTAGGATTGCTCATTGCTATTGGTTTAGTCATTGTTTCTTCTGGCATAGCATTAATGTCAAAAAGCCTGATGATAAGTTAAGCTTCTTTCCATTGTAAGTCACCTTGCAGGACATTTGGTCCTATCCAAAATGTTCATGAGCATATTTGGTCCATGCTAAATGGTTTTGGATAGGACCTAATATCAAGGACCTTTTAACATGGACCAAACATCTCCAGGGATGTTTTGGACAGGACCAAATATGACCAAATATCAAGGACCTCTTGGTGTGGACCAAATGTCTAATGGACATTTTGGACAGGAACAAATGGTCCTGCAAATATCAAGGACCTTTTGGCATGCACCAAAAATATCTTATGGACCAAACATCTTACGGATGTTTTGGACAGGCCCAAATGTCTGCTAACCATAAGTCTTTATAAGTCACTACACTGTGCCTTGGTGTTGGTTTTTCTGGGGATCATGATCTCAGAAACATAATATGCTCTTTTCGTAGTTAATTTTTTTTTAAATTAATTTATTTGTTTTTCGCTGTGTTGGGTCTTCGTTTCTGTGCGAGGGCTTTCTCCAGTTGTGGCGAGTGGGGGCCACTCTTCATTGCAGTACGCGGGCCTCTCACTATGGTGGCCTCTCTTGTTGCGGAGCACAGGCTCCAGACGCGCAGGCTCAGTAGTTGTGGCTCACGCGCCTAGTCGCTCCGCGGCATGTGGGATCCTCCCAGACCAGGGCTCGAACCTGTGTCCCCTGCATTAGCAGGCAGACTCCCAACCACTGCGCCACCAGGGAAGACCAATATATATATTTTTTTAATTTTATGATCTGGAGCTACATACTGAAGAGCACAACATTTATCTGAGAAGAGGCTCAATTATAACCAAAGATGGGTTTCTTTTTCAGGGGTTCCTATTACCTGTATGTTAGATATTCTTTGTCTACTCGATGTTTCATTTTTTTCTTGAGTCATTTTCTTTGCTTTTAAAATTGTTCATTTTTTAATCTTTTTATTAAGACATAATCTGTTATTTTATATTCTTGTGTTCCTTCTAGTTCAGTCTTCTTCTGAAATAATTATTTTTTTCTTTTATTCCTTTTACTTTCCTGAGTTCTGTGATCTTATTTTTTGAGCATTTCTTCTGTTGGAATGGGCCAAATCTCTCCCAGTGTCAGCTGTTGTTCTCTCATTATCTGACCTTACATGCTTTCTAGTGAATATCTGTTGACTATTTCCAGGCTTTTTCTGTTCTCAGATTTTTAGATGACCTATTTCTTCCCTCTGCTTGATCCCACACAGATGCTGAAATCATGCAGTTCTTATGACTGTTGGTGTCACTCAAATTTCTCTTTGTATTTTTATATTAATGGATATTCAAAGTTTCATTAGAAATGTTATCCATGGGTTTTTGGCTATCTCATTGTTATACCTATTTTTGTGTTGGGATTGGGAGAGATTCAGGGACTATGACACAATTATCATTATCTCCCCAGAATTTCCTTGATTTACTTTTGAACTACAATTCAATTACTATTTATTTGTATTTTCCCTACTTTATAGACTTTGAGTGATTTATCATATATTTATTGACTTTTTTTTTTTTCAATGCCCCGTACTGATTTCTTTAGCACAATTTGGATGACACTTCTAGACAATATTCTGGTAGAAGAATTGCAACTGTTTTAATCATGTCTTCCTTAAAGAAATTTGCTCTTTTTCCATAGTCAGGGAAATGAATGTCTTTCTAATCCATAGTTCATAAAATACGCTAATAGACTCTAAATATGCCCTTCTGAAGGTAAACCCTAGCCAAATATTGATAAACCCTGTTTTGTTTTAATTTTATAAGATACAAGTATAAGATTTCAAAAGAGTACAAATATGCTTTTAGAAAATGAGAATCTTAGAATATGGGAAAAATTAGAAATGTATCAATTATAAAAGAAATCTGGGAGAATCAGCATAAGATAAACATATATTGTAATTTAAGATATATACATTTACTATTTTATTTTATTTTATTGGCCGTGCCACACAGCATGTGGGATCTTATTTCCCCAACCAGGGATCAAACCTGTGCCCCCTGCAGTGGAAGTGTGGAGTCTTAACCACTGGACCGCCAGGGAAATCCCAAAGATATATACCTTTTTTTAATTCTAAGTATCCAATTTCATGGATTCACCAAACCCTTCATAGAGGAAATTATATACTAATATCCATACTTTAATATGTCTATTCACTGTAAGATGATAATTTGTCTCAAAATTTTCCTTTCAGGAAATCTTTAGCAGTAGTAAAGTGCTTAACTACAGAAACTTAATTAAATTCAGATGATTTCCAGAGCATGTTATATAGGAACACTTTTGTGGAAAAGACATATATATAGTTTGGGGGATGGTTTTTGATATAATTCTATCACTATTATCCTCTCTATTTCTTATAAGCTATAATTATATCATTATTAATTCAACAATATTTATTTAAGTAGGTCCCACAATATCAAGCACTGTATAATGTTGAGGGGGTCAACAATGATAAAAATGTAAAATATCTCCATGCTGAAGGAGTATACATTCAATAAACAAATAATGAAGTAAATATAGTATTCAGCCTGTCATGAGTGCTATAAAGGAAGTGAACAGGATGATGTGAGAAAGAGTACCTGAGTTAGTTGGAGAAAGCATCCATGAAGGAGAGACAAATTAACTGAGAGTTTTGAAGATGAAAATTAGCCATTCTTTCAATTGAGTTGGGAAAAGGATAGAAACTGGACATGACGGCAAGTGCATCTGACCAGGTAAAGCTTTATACATTCAAAGAACAGAAGAATGATAAGTATGACTAGAACTTAGGGAAAGAAGCCCAGTCAGTTGTAGTTTGAGAGGCGGGAGCTGGATCATGCACAGTGTTGAAGGCATGGTAAGAAGGTATAATTCTGAGAGCAATAGGAAACCATTAGAGAGGTAGATTGAATTCTGGTTAAGAACATGGCTTAAATCTCAACTTTTCCAAGTACGAATTCTGTAACTGTGGGCTAGTTACTTAATACCCTTGTTTTGGTTTCTTCATCTTTAAAACATGCGTAGTAATACTATTTTCTGCCCTTATGTTTGTTAAGAAGACTGAACAAAATAATCATATAAAATACATTGATGTCTGCCTGGCATGAAATAAGACATCAATCAGTGGTAGCTTTTACCATTGTCAGAGAGCTGCAAGTAAGAAATTGATATTCAAAATAAAGATTCTCTGGTGGCTATATTGAGAATAGATGAATGAATAGGGCTAGTGTAGGGTCAGAGCAACCTGTTAAGTATGTACTGCAGTATTTCAGGATGGTGGCAGAAAAGATAGAGCAAAATGAATCAAAAGGGGCTTCCCTGGTGGTGCAGTGGTTGAGAGTCCGCCTGCCGATGAGGGGACACGGGTTCATGCCCTGGTCCGGGAAGATCCCACATGCCACAGAGCGGCTGGGCCCATGAGCCATGGCTGCTGAGCCTGCACGTCTGGAGCCTGTGCTCTGCAACAGGAGAGGCCACAGCAGTGAGAGGCCCGCGTACCGAAGAAAAAAAAAAAAAAAAAGAATCAAAAGGTCCGTTTTAAACTTAATAAGTTTGAGAGCTATTGGGGGAATCATTTAATGTAAAGACATCAAATGAGCAGTTAGACATGTCTGAAATACTGGAAGAGATGTGGGCTGAGGATATACATTTAGAAGCCAATTAAAATGATCAAGTTGAGCGTATTCACCTAAAGGGAGAGTCTAGACAGGGAAAGGGGCTTGGACCTATGGTACAGGATCTATATATTTTTTTTTTTGCTAAATAAATTAGTCAAGACACAAATGTTAATTTATTTAGGAGACAAAAGTTGGGATCTAGATAGGAACAAACACTGTACATCTTCCCAGATTTCATTTAATGTCTCTTTCTTTTTTTCTCATGGTCATCACCCCATCCACATTGGGTCATGCCTCCATTGTTAGACCTGAGGTCATGTCTGCTTCCTAAGAGACCTGTGAAGGGCTAGATAACACAAACCAGATGTGGGGAGGTATTGGTTTCCAATGAAGTAAACATTGAATGGGAACCAAGAGATAAAAAGGAGATATGTAGGTAAATTTCCTCTTTTTATCTCTCCAATGGACCAGTGCAAGGAGAAATTTCTCCTAAAAACCTCTTTAACAAGTCCCATGTGTCTAGCAAACATACATTCTGAATGACTGGCTGTTTGTACTTGTGGCTTGTGATGAATCAATGACCAGAACTGTAAACTTGTATGACAAATTCCTTCAAGTTAAATTATTTTAACTTGCTTCCATTATTTTTCTCATTCTCATTAGTTTGGGCTTAAATGTACAAAACAAAATGTTGCTTTTAAACTCGCCTTGCCCTTTGAGCTCTATAGGACCTGGATTAAAACAGAACCCCTGAGAAATGAAGATGATGCAAACACCTAGCAAAGATGGATATATTAGATGGTTATTATTAATACATCCCTGTGACTGTAGTTTGCATGATTAACTTTTCATCTGTTTGGTCATTGTTCTAATCTTGTTTTCCCAGTGATTCTTCACAATTGATTTTGTTGTTGGTTTTCAAGAATATATCATAGGTAGTAGTATGTTCTTTATTTAGAGGCAAAAACGTGAAATTTTCTTTAAGTGATATTAGTAGTCATTGACTTTGAATGCCTGGTTCTAGTAATTGAATGGGGTTGCAAAATGATAACACTGTATCATTCTTTCTTTGTTTATTTGCAAGAATATTCTATAAAGTGAAATTTTACTTCATCATCAGTTGTTCACCCAGTGGTTCAGTTCATATATGAAGGGGATAGTGTTTGATTTTTACCTTTATTTACCATTTCTCAAAATAAATAGTTTTCTAACATCCTCCAAAGCTGACCAATTAATTATTTTGTTTTTTGAATTATTATGAAATCAAGGATCTAAGCATATTTGATGTATTTTCTTCTGCTGCAGTCATTATCCTTAGTTATTCTCAGTTTATCCTATCTTTGGCCAGTGAGAATCCCTTTAAATTAGCTCTTGTGTTCTTTTGACATGCCCCTATCTTAGGTTTTTCTGGTTAGTTCTTTTAGAATTCATAGCATTTAACTTTCGCATGGACATCTTTTACTCACCTCCTCTTGTATTCTGAAATCCCTCCCAGTTTTAGCTGGCATCCTCAGATGGCCTTGTTGAGCTATCAATAAGAATATATTGTGTATTTCAAGTTTTCAGGCTTATAAGACAACCTGTTACTTTCTCCTTCATAGCCACTAACACCACACAGGTCTTGTAGCTATTGACGTTAGTTGCTACCCACTTGTATTTTAGAGTTTATGGGACTATCTTGTTACTTAGCTTTGATTTTAGAGGATGCTTGTGGGAAATTTTTTTCATAGGAAAAGATTTGAATAATTCCAAAACTATGCTGTTACTGGCATCATCTCTCAAGCATATCCTAGTGAGACACTTGTGTACCCATTCTACCAATCCTCCAAGCATGACTGAATTTTAAGATGCATATAGTTTTGTTTCCATTTGAGACCTTTGTTACATAACATTTTATATTTTTATAGGGTTTATGTAGTGGCTGGATCTCTTAACCCAGAAAAGCATGATTCAATATCTTTCTATAACTGAATGGAATTTCTATTAATAAAACTATATCTAATTTCTAAAATTTTGATAGCAGACAACTGCCTTCAAGACTTCCTTCTTTCCCCAAGTTTGTTTCTAAGTCCTTAAGAGATTGTATAGTCTCAAGGCATTAGACATTATCTGGTCTTTGGAGACATCATCAATCGATGATGTAATCCACTGAGGCATCTTCATTCCCATAGGGTCTTCTCTCAATAGGGCATGCAAGATGAGAGTGAATTGTTCCTTATTTTCAACCTCAGTGCTCTCTCAGTTTCTTTCTTGACAATTTTAGAGGGAATCCTACTACATATCTTCATGCCATACTGGGCCTTAGGGAACTGGGAACTGAGAGATTGTCTGAGGTCCTAGCTACATTCACACACCTCCCCCATCCATTTATTTTTGGAGGCTTGCTGACTTCCCAAGAGTCTTTCTGTGAATAGAGCAACAATTTCCCATTGCCTCTCAGATTCCCCCAAATTATCAGAGCATTTAAAGGGGAATGAGTGTAGGTAGGTTGAGGGAGTGATGTAAAACAGACGTGCAGGTGTAGCGCTCATGTGTTCTTAGAGACCCACATGTTTGTGTAGCCTTGTCTTCACTTGTAAATTCTTCTCTCCAAAACAAACAAACAAACAAAAAGTTTTTTCCATAAAATTTAATCATATTATATATGCTTTCAAATATAATTTATGCATTAGTGTCTAGGATTTTTGAAGTTCACAAACATTTCCTTTCTTTTCTGTTTTAGCATGTTTTTCTGGCACTTATGGATGCCACAGAGACTAGTTTTTTCCATGCAGAGAAGCAAGGGACACAAGGTAAGGAAGAGGAAGGTGAAACTTGGCTAATAGTTAAAATATTACCTTTTTACACCTGAAATATTTCGGATATACTTTCTGTTGCCATTCTGTGTTATATATAATTCATACCTCAGCCTTTTAAACTATTAGAGATTGTATTTGACCATGAGTGACTGTAAACTAAAATAAGTAGTGGATTAAATCAATTAATTTTCTCATAGAAGAAGAAAACTGAGGTAGGTAGTCCAGGGTTGATAAAGCAGCTAGACTATTCTATCGGGCTCCTTCTATTTTTCTTCTCAGCCATTCTTTTTTTTTGCGGTACGCGGGCCTTTCACTGCTGTGGCCTCTCCCGCTGCAAAGCACAGGCTCCGGACGCGCAGACTCAGTGGCCGTGGCTCACAGGCCCGGCCGCTCTGCGGCATGTGGGACCCTCCCGGTCCGGGGCACGAACCTGTGTCCCCTGCATCGGCAGGCGGACTCTCAACCACTGCGCCACCAGGGAAGCCCTCAGCCATTCTTTTTTTTTAAAAAAAATATTTATTTATTTATTTGGCTGCATCGGGTCTTAGTTGCAGCACACAGGATCTTCATTGCGGCATGTGGGATCTTTCATTGCGGTGCGCGGGCTTCTCTCTAGGTGTGGCGTGCAGGCTCTAGAGCATGTGGTCTCTGTAGTTGTGGTGCGCAGGCAGGCTTAATTGCCCCGTGGCACGTGGGATCTTAGTTCCCTGACCAGGGATCGAATCTTTGTGCCCTGTATTGGAAGGCAGACTCATAACCACTGGACCACCAGGGAAGAGGGGAGTGTTCTTTGCAAATGATTTTTGCCACTTGGCTTTTCTCTTCATGGTGACACGATATCTGCTCCTACTCTTACATCACATCTATAATCCAGGCAAGAAGAAGGGGTGGGAGAAATGGTAAAGACAAAGGGTCAAATCAGCTGGGTCTGTTTCTTCTTCTTCTTCTTTTTTTTTTTTAATTTTAGGTTGGTTTATTTAAATATGCTATATCCTCTTTGGATATCTACCATCTCATTAATTTCCACCTAGAACAAGGAGACTTTATGCTGTATATTATTATCATTTAACATCTTTATTGGAGTATAATTGCTTTACAATGGTGTGTTAGTTTCTGCTTTATAACAAAGTGAATCAGCTATATGTATACATATATCCCCACATCTCCTCCCTCCCACCCTTCCTATCCTACCCCTCTAGGTGGTCACAAAGCACCGAGCTGATCTCCCTGTGCTATGTGGCTACCTATTTTACATTTGGTAGTGTATATATGTCAATGCTACTCTCTCACCTCATCCCAGCTTACCCTTCCCCCTCCCCGTGTCCTCAAGTCCATTCTCTACATACGAGTTTTTATTCCTGTCCTACCCCTAGGTTCATCAGCACCATTTTTTTTTTTTTTTTTAGGTTCCATATATATGTGTTAGCATATGGTATTTGTTTTTCTATTTTTTCTAAAGAACCTTCCTTGTGAATCAATCTTGTGATTTCACTGACTGTTGTTTGGCCACTTATTTCTCATTGGTGACTCATAGCTGAAAGGCGTAAGGTTATGTTTTTTGCTTTTTTTCTCTTTGGCTGGGGATGTCTGACCATTCCAAACAAATATGGGTTTAATTAATAAGGAAGAAGGAAATACTTACTAGCCAGTTTATAGTTCTGTCATCTCATTTATTATATGAGAAAACTATCATAGAAAATTTAAGTAACTTTGGCAGACATTCCCAATTCCAGGAAACAGTAAAGCTGGAAATTAGTTCTACTGGCTAAAAAGTTGGTTCTCATTTCTATACCAGTATAAATAGTCAGAGTTTCATTTTGATGATCTTTTTTCCTTCCTCGTTACAGTTTTGCCACCTGTCTGGAACCCAATTTCTTTAAGACTTCCCTTCCTGTTTAAGTTAGAAATAGTTTTATTTAAAAATTATCTTTTTAGTACTTAAAGTTTTAAAGTGATTTTACATATTCCAATTTGTTTCTTCTGTTAATTTATGCATCAGGAAGGTAAAAGGTGGCTATTCTCATTGTTTAGGTTAAGAAAATGGGATTATGATTTTAAATGACCTGTCCAAGGCCATAATCCACAAGGATAATGTGGATTTAGGACTCAAACCCATACCCACATCTGGATAATGTGGATTTAGGACTCAAACCCATACCCTCTGATTCCTGTGTTAATTACTTGTGTGATATACTATGTGGTCTTGAGGCAGTCTTTTCTCCTATGGTAGTTGTACTCAAAACTTAGTGAGGAGCTCTTTATATTGTCAAAAATTATGCATACTCCATATGATAGTAGTTGTACTTTTAGTGTAAATTGATTGTTAATATTTGAAATTGAATAATTAAAAACTTCCATATCTTCTTCAATATAAATATTTAAAAATATTTTCAAGGTAGAATATACATGTACTGAATAAAAAATAATATTTAATAATTTTATAATTTTTGTGTGCCAGAGACTACTCTTTTCTTTATTATTTATTAAATCTGCAAAAATTCATTTCAAAGGTTCAAATGTCTAAATTCCAAATAATGTTAGAGTTGGAGTTCAGATCTACATGATTGCAAAGCCTTTTAGCTTCATGTCCTTAACTATGTGTGAAATAACATATTTATTGAATATACATAAAGTGCTTAGCTCATAAATTTTGGAGCTCTTTGATGTATATTAGCAGCATCTCTAGTAGGGAAAAACAATTGAGTCTAAGGGGTTAGTGGATTAATGTTTTAATATTATTAATATTTTATTTTCAGGAAGTGATGCTTAACTCAACATAATGAAAGATTTACGTGCCTTTCCTCAAATGATGCTTAGCATAAAGGTGTGGGCTTTATGTATCAAAAGGAATATTTTTAGGTTAGGCAGATTTTTCCCAAAAAGCTTCTAAGGTCCTATATAAAAGGCAAATGATTCCATTTTTACTAGTTTTGCCTTTAAAGGAATGTTTTACAAGGATCTATCAGAAACCTAAGAACCCGAGAAAACAATTCCAAGGAGGAACCTGGGTTTAGAAAGGCAAACCAAGGAACTGAGATGAAGAATATACCTTGACTTGCGTTATTAAGTTAGAGTAATGTACTTTCCAAGATCTGGTTGTCTTTAATTTTAGGATTAACCTATATGGTATGAGTCTTAGATAATGCGCTTGAGCTCTAAAAACACATAGGAAGATCAATGTCATTACTTTAAAGTTACACATCATTTCCCCAAGCAGCAACTGGGGGGTTTGCAGTTGTTAATTATGTTACAATTAGAGGAAAATGTGTCTTTGTGAAGTATATCTTCACTCCCTCAAATGTTTTTCTGTTTTCCGAATCTATGGAGAGACTACTTACAATAGCTATCCTTTGTGAAACAGTGTGTAAATAATTAATTCAAAAAAGCTATATCAATATGCCTGTATAAGTTCAGAACTTCAGAAAGGAATGAGATCAGGCGAACAATACTGTTGTTATACAAGGAAATAGTGCCCATATCAGTTTACATAAAATTTGAACCTCTGTACACTTAAATTGAGCACAGTTTAACCATGAGGCATGCAAGCTGAAAAGATTATCAAGTGAACAGATCATAAGTAGAGACACAGAGAAATGAGCTCATTAAATTATACATGGATATATGTCTGCTTAGTCACCAGTATCATATCAATACTAATTCACTTCTTGATTGAAAATGTTACCTGTGTGTAAAGCCAAGACAATGAAACCATTAATGGGACAATTGATGCCAATGATATTGTAGACCTGAACTTTGTATTTATAAAGTGACATCAAAGTCTAAATAATCAGAGAGTTGAACTAAATGTAACCTTAGCAGAGGACTATAAGGAAGTGAAGCTAATCAAACATTTTTCCCCTGACCTACTTGTCCAGAAAGATCTCGGGAATATCTTCTCATATGTGTTAATAGGGAATGAAGACTAAATAGCATAGGCCTACATATGCTTGTGTGTTTAAAACACTGGCCACTCTAGTCTTTCTTTAGTTTCACAGCACCTGAAATGTGCAGTGCTTTTAAAATGTTACTGTTTCCTGGATATAAGAGTCATGTCTTGTACTCAGGCATTACTTTTTAAAAGCACCTATATCTTACACAAAACAGTCTGTTAAAAAATATATAACTAGCCAAAGTCGTGTTGAATGAACCATGTGCTTCAAGCAGACCTCTTTGGCATGGGTAGTGAACCTGCAGAGCATGAACTCTAAGAGAGAAAATTCTTTATAGCTTAAGAGTAACCACTGTGGCTTACAATCGCGCTGTCTTTAAAGTGGACAGTAAGTGACTTACATACACTCGCCCCACCTTCTAACCACTTTCCATACTTCCTTCTCAAACCACATCAGAACAAGTTTTGCTTTATTAGAAATTATTCTTAAGGGAAATGGCGTGACAGTTGTCTAATTCTCCAGAGACTTAAGCCTGATTTCTTCCATATTGAACTATCATAAAAATTACCTTCTTTTGTTAGTTCAGTCTCTTCACTTATTAAAAATAAAATCCCATAACAGTTTGCTGCTCCAGGATTTTCTTTTGGAAATTAACAATCCTATAAGATAACCTTAGAAGTAAAAATATCTTATTCTGTTAATATAAAGTATATTTTCACTATCTAATTCTAAAGGAAATTATAGTTATAGTCAAATATATTGCATAATAATTATATACGTAATGCTGCTTACAGAACTGAAGAAGTTCAGGAAAATTTTCAGTGTTTGAGGACAATAAATTATATGTATGTAAAAAATAATGATTTTGGAGTAACAAATCTTGATGATCCAAGATTTGACCATTTTTATATCTCAGTGGTTCTCAACTAGGGATGATTTTGTCACCCTTCCCCAGGGGACATTTGGGGACATCTGGAGAAATTTCATTTGTGAGATTTGGGGGAGTGCTTCTGGCATTTGGAGAGCAGAGGTCAGGAAGGCAGTTAAACATCCTACAATGCACAGGTCAGCCTTTCCCCTGATTCAAAGAATTATCAAGGTCAGAGTGTTAATAGTGCCAAAGCTGAGAAACCCTACCATCTGATTTGCTTTTTGTATTGCAACAACATGGTCCGTAAGTTATAATATTTAGAATGTTGTACTTCTGATGTTCTGGAGAGCAATCCTTTCTCTAAATATGACTTCTAACTTCAGAGAAATTGTTCCACAAATTAATCTTCGGTAAGAGTTTTCTTGTACATATGTGGTTAGTAATTATATGAAGGAAAGAAAGAAAAACCAGAAAGTTAAAAGTAGATGTAAACATAGGGATCAACTAGAACTAATTTCTCATTTAATATAGAACGTAATAGAGACCCATAGAGTTTACCTGACTTACTGTAGTCACACATTTAGTGTCAGGGCTGGGCGTCATAGTCTGTTGCCCTTCAGACTAAACTGAGATAAAAATTTTACCCATAACTTATAATATAAATTAATTTAATAGTATGTTCTATTGAAATAAATATATACCCAATAATCAGTTGAGAAAGGGAAGTAGAATTGGTTTCAAAATGGTTAAATTATTTCCAATATGTCTGGATGTTGATTTATATAAAAAGATGCCTTTTGAATAAGCCCACAGTTCAGAAATACCCAGTAAATATTCCCTAAAAAGGATCTGAACCTGAAATGTTAAATATCACAAGCATTGAAATGCTATTTCTATTTTAGAAAAAGCAATTATAGAAACCCATAGACATTCTTACTCTTTTGATATCAACTTATAATTATTTAGGGTTTGATTATCTTCTGTGTGAAATGTAAAAGTCCTTGCTCTCCTGATCTGCTTTTTCTCATTTTGTTACTCTTAGCACCTGTCCCAGAGAGAGAAAGAGTAAGGAAAAGAGGTGAAGCTCCAGGCAGACAATGTTTTTACTTGTTAATAGTAATCAGAAAGGGAGAACAGGAAAGGTAGAAATAAGTCTTTATTATCCTCCATGCATTTGGATGTGACTCACTGCAAAAGACAGAGAAAATAGGGAACAATGCTTCACAAATCTTTTATTAAGGATAATGTTCAATTGTTAAATAAATTGGTCCATCATCTCTTTAGCTCATTAGTCATAAATAAAAACATACATTTACTGTGTTTTACAAGTTAAAATTAACTTCTGCTTTTCATCATTTATATTATTGTCACAATATCTTTGAAAGGTAATCAGACAGGTATTAATATCTCTTTTTGTACAGATAAAGAAACTGAAGTTCAGAGAGGTTATTTTTTTCAAGGTCACATGCCTGGAAAATCATCAAACGGAGAATGAGGCTAGGGTCTTATGACTCCTCAACTAAACTGGGACTCTTTATAATGTTCTAATCAATCCATTTATTTAAAAAGGGGTTTTAGGTGAGAAATGAATCAATTTATGTATTTTTTGTAGAGCAAATTTTTATAAAGAAAATTATTCTTGAAACTATAATAAAGGTATTCATATGTGCTTAACTTAATGAATCCTTAGAGATCAGAAAGATATTTTTGGAAAGTTCAGAACTTTTTGTTTTGGCTTGTTAGTGTATGTTTAATGTTTTATTTTGAAGTAGATTTGTAGTAAAGATTGCATAGGGGACCTTCCATAGATATTTCAACCACTTCCATTCAAACATCTTTCTCCAAATTGTAAGGTCTTAGAGATCAGAATGTGTAAACAACGTTGTATTTGCTGGAGCATTTAGCAGAGTGTGTGGCACACAATAGGTTTGCAATATATATGAAGCAAACAGATTAAAGAATGAATGAGTGAATTTATTGGGAATCTTGACAAAGTAAAAATAGTTATAGACTTTGGGTAGTATACAGGAGGACTGAAGTTCTGAGTGAGGAAGAATCACTGTCTTGAGCTGTCTTTAGGACTTGGTTGATTATTGTCCTGGGAATGAGTGTAAATGCAAAATTCATTTCAAGTGAATTTAATTTGTGATTTTAAATGAGGGTCTGCCCCTCCTCTTAATGATAGTACTCAAAGTCAAAATGCAATTGAGATCTAGACAAATAGATCAATAAAACATTGAAAAAAAAGTAACTAGTACAGTTTGGAGCAACCACTTTTTCCTGAACCACCTTTCTCCATAAAAATCTAGGTAAATTCAGAGAAGCAAAATGTGCCCCCCAAACCTGCTTTTTATTAAAAGTTGGACTCAATTCATGAAAATACATGAATGACTTCATGGCATATATTCATGGTGACTAAGAATATTAGTATAGTCACCTTGAGGCTAAGAGGAACTTGAGTTGTTTCTCAAACTTTAAGGGTAGAAGTTGGAAATTGAGTAACCTCAGATAATGACACTTGGATGAAGGGTTTTTTGTCAGTGTTTCAGGGAACAGAACTGGACAGCAAAGGAAGATTGGTCTTCATCTTGAGGGCAAACCCCAACCGAAATCTAATTTTAGCAAAATAAAAGAGATGACAGAGCCAGTAGCTCATTTTCTCCAGGTGAGCATTCACCAGTAGGAGAAAATGGGCTTGCTTTTCATAAGAATATATGAAAAGCAAGCCTGTTTTCTCTACAATAATTTTTCACAAAGAACAATAGTTCCAAGAAAGGCCAACATTCTAACTAGCGCAAATAATAATTCTTACTCACTAAACCATTAAAAATGCAATAACCAACAAATAAGCTGAGAGTTTTGTTTTTTGTTATTATTATAAATACGTTCTGATTTTTAATTAAATGGCTATACTAGCTGTTCTCTAAGTCACAGTGGCACTTTCCTCCCCTTCCTTCTACTTGGAATACAGCTCTGTCTTGGAGGTTTGCATGTTCTGTCAGGGTCTTATTCATCTTTGTATTTCTCACCCCAATCCACAAAGCCTGAACAGAGTAGGTATCCAATATATGTATGTTGAATACAGGAGTGACTGAAAGTATCAGAGTGCACAACGCAGGGCTAGGGGAATGGCTCAGGAATGTTTAAGATCATGTTTGAATACGATTTTTGCACTTTCAGAGATCAAATAGAATCACAGAATATCTGAGTTTGGAGATTGTATAAGTCATTTGGTCCAGTCTTATCATTGTAGCTGTGAAAAATGAATCTCAGAGTGTTCGATCTAATTTAAGAGAGTTAAGTTAGTGGGAAAAATATTCCAGCACTGGTCTCTTTTTTTCCCAGTGTATTACTCTTTTCATTTAATCAAATCTCATTGAAATATTTACTTTATTATTTTAGCTATAGTGTCATATTTGTCTCCATGTTGAGGCAGAGAAAATTGAAGTTCGTGTACATAATGAAATGTAATAAGGTAAAGCAGTTATTCTCAAACTTAAGGTGCATTAAAATCACCAGAGAGCTTGTTCAAACACTGCTGGAACCCAGCTTTAGAGACTCTGATTTATAAGGTTTGGGGAGGAGCCCACATCTGCATTTCTATCATGTTCTCAAATCCTGCAGATGCATGGAGGAACAAGGCTTGGAGCAACCAGCCTAGAGTATTGTTCTGTGTTGGAGAAGAGGGGAGGGAGAGATACCACCTTCTAGGAGGAAAAGGAAGTTTGTGTGACATTTCTTGTTTCTCTCTTTTTAACCCCTTAAGACCCTCTGGAGGTGGAGTGACTTATCTAATGGGTCACTGTGAGAAGGCTGGTTCCATAGGCCTTTTCCTCTTAACGCTGCTGGGACGCAGGGTATGTGGGCATTTTAGTGCTGTTGTAGGAGCTCTGCCCCTTCTGGGGTAGACCCCCTTCTAGCACTGACAGGACTGAGTGGGAACGTCAGCTTTGTTCACATATTAACAAGTCATATTGACCAAAATAAGTAGAACACATCCTCCTGCTTCACCTCTTAAGAATAAGAATGATGCTTTGATCTCTATATTGACTCTTGGTTTTATTTCTTAATAAAACAGAATTAAGAAGGGAAAAAGAGTTTAATTTATTTGGGGGTCTCCTCAGGTGATCTCTACCCTTTGATGCAGAGGAATTTGTTATAAATTGCTGAAGTACTTCAGGTTATTACATTCATTTATTCATTTATATAGTCTCTAAAAATTTTTAAGTAACTTGATGAGTATCATAACAGCTATTTCTAGATATTTAAGCATGCCCCCCAAATTCTTGACTTTCAATTTTATATTTTATTATGTATTTTATATATTATATATAAATATACATTTAATTATATAAATTATAAATATATTATTTATTTTATATTATATAATTATTAATTTTCTATTCTATTCTATTATCTGAGGTCATATTGTCTGAAATACTTGGGCTGTCTTTCCAGAATAAATCAGTGTAATCTGCAGCCCAACTCTTACTTGCTAGGTTAAAAGAAAGTTATGAATACTTCATGTTATTTGGTGTAAGTGAAACCTGGAATATGGTACATTTTTTTCTGTATCCTGTAATGCAAAGGATCTGCAAGAATTTATATTAAGAAGGTTTTTTTTGGCCGAGTTTACATTTTATTATTAATATTCAAAAATAAATGAAGCAAAAGCATGAGTGGATTCTTATGGTGAAAAAGTACACCAAAAAGAAAGCATTGCTCTTTCTGAATCCATTCTCCTTTTCAGAGGTAAAAACTGTTTGGTGTGAATCTTTCCAAATTTTTTATTATGCATTTAAATGTATAATTTTATTTTGTGTTTTTATTTTAAATAATGATATACTGTTTTGTTACTGGATTTAAAAAATTGTTTATTTAAAACATATATATGTAATACAAAATAGTACACTTAAATGGTAAGTTATGAAGCATAATAAAACAAAATTCACATCTGAAGAATTAGAAGATTATTAGTGCCACTGAAGCTACTTAAAAGCTTATACTGCTTTTATCTTCCTGCTAGTTTTGCCCCGGTTTGCTACTATCCTGAATTTTGTGTTCTTTTTTCTCCTGAGTTTAAAAATTATTTTACCACATATGTGCATATCCCTAAACAATATGTTGTTTAGATGAGATGTGAACTTGTAAAAGTGGTGTCATAGCAGAAGACTTCTGCAGAGTCATTCTTTATACTCAACATTGTGTTTCTGTGATTTGCTCATATTGTTGATGTAGCTGTGTTTCATTATTTTTACTGATCTATCAATCTGTTGAGTTATGCAATATATTTATGAATCCTTCTGTTGAACAATATGTAGGTTGTTAATAGTTTTTATTTACAATGAATTCTGCCACCATGAATATTCATGTATGTCTCTGATTCACATGTGAATGAATGGATTTGAGGATACATAATTAGGAGTGCAATTTCTGAATTGTGGGGCGTCTACATTTTCATGTTTACAAAATAATGCTGAGTTGTTTCCTGAAGCAAGTATAGCAGTTTACATCCTGTGAATATTGAATAAAAGTTCCCAGTGCTCCACATCCTTGTCAACCCTTGGTCTTGATATCCATCATCGGATGAATGGATAAAGAAGACGTGGCACATATATACAATGGAATATTACTCAGCCATAAAAAGAAACGAAATTGAGTTATTTGTAGTGAGGTGGATGGACCTAGAGTCTGTCATGCAGAGTGAAGTAAGTCAGACAGAGAAAAACAAATACTGTATGCTAACACATGTATATGGAATCTAAGAAAAAAAAAAAAAGGTCATGAAGAACCTAGGGGCAGGACAGGAATAAAGTTGCAGACATAGAGAATGGACTTGAGGACACGGGGAGGGGGAAGGGTAAGCTGTGACAAAGTGAGAGAGTGGCATGGACATATATACACTACCAAACGTAAAATAGCTAGCTAGTGGGAAGCAGCTGCATAGCACAGGGAGATCAGCTCCGTGCTTCGTGACCACCTGGAGGGGTGGGATACGGAGGGTGGGAGGGAGATGCAAGAGTGAGGAGATATGGGGATATATGTATATGTATAGCTGATTCACTTTGTTATAAAGCAGAAACTAACACACCATTGTAAAGCAATTATACTCCAATAAAGATGTTAAAAAAATTTAAAAACAAAAAAAACACTTGGTCTTCAATAACTGTTCTGTTGCAAATGAAATTTCTAAGCTCATTGTTCTATTATTTTCTCTTTCTGAGACCCCCAACCACCTCTCTTATTTGCTGTGGCTTTCTAGTAAGTTTTGATACATGGTAAAGCAATTTCACCTGCCTTATGTTTCTTTTTCAAGGCATCCTGGCTATACTTGTGTTTTTGCTCTTTTACATACAATTGAGAATCAGCTTGTAAAGTTCCCCAAATATCCATTTTGGAATTTTTTTAGAAATTATTTTGAATCTGAAGATCAATTAAGGGAGAATTAGTATCTTTAAATACTTGAACTTTCCATCTATTAACATGCTGTGTCTGTCTGTGCAATATAATGTTTTCTCTGATTTCTCTTGCACAGACTAGATTTTAAGAAGCAAAATACCAAAATCTGTATACAAGCAAAGACCATTCTCTTACTACTTTACTTCCCCAAATTCTTTTTACCTTTTGCTACAAATGATGAATCCAGCTGTCATTATGACAAATATGATGATGAGATAACACCTGAATGGGTATCAGTGCCATATTATCCATGGAACAGAAAACAGCTTGTCCTCAAGCTGTAAAGAAGTTATTAATCACAGCAGTAGTAGAACAGCTAGGAAAAGAAAGAACAGATCTGAGGCCTTGGAAGGAATCATGGTGTTCCGCTTGTCCTCAGATAGCCCAGAGAAATAAGATTGAGAGAGCAAAATATCTGAAGAAATGACAAAATCTAATTTAAGACAGGGAGCAACCTAGTTGTGAAAAGATGGCAACTTACTTTTATGGAAATGAGAACTATTTATTGTTACTTTGAATATGAAAAGTGAGAATTTGGAGGTCAGAATTATGCAGGTGATTAGACTACATCAACATCACACTTTAAGATCCTGACACACTTTAAGATCCCTGGCTACCAACCAGGATATGCTTGTCCTAAAAGTACATTAGCTTCCAGATGAACCAGTGGATAATATGTCAGTGGCTATCAAAGTATTTCTCCTTTCTTTTCACTTTCGCAACACTGACTAGGTCTCACCTACTTTATACATTTTATATAACTTTGAGATTTTTATTCACTTAAAAATACAAAAAAGTAAAATATATTTGCTAAATAGTTGCAATTATTTATTTTTAGTTTTAAAGACTCAGAAGCTGAAGACTTCCTATTTTTCTCTTTATCAAGTCTCAAACAAGGATTATTGAGCATTCGGTTCCCTTTGAGTACCATTCAGAAAGACCACTTCTACATTACCTGCTCTGGCCCCTGAATATTATGATTTCCTTCTCAAACTATAATTTTTATGTGCATAAAATGTGACTGCTAAAAAACAAACAAAAAACCCCCCAACAACAATATGGCACTGGCCCTTCATCTTGTATTGATTATATGGCTAGCCTGTATTTTACTGATGAGTTTCGTATGACATTTTACCACCTTATTTCTCTTTGCTTCATTACTTGATGTTTGGCTTGATCGTTTTGTTTAAGGTCAGTCACACCATGTTGAAATTTCTGTTATTAAATTCTGGAAGGCACAAATAGTCCATTATCTTTGATTTGAAATGGGAGTTACAGGGCAGAGAAAATAGTCTACCTTGGCTTCAGGAACATAGTATAAAAAAAGTACTAAAGTATTATTTCAAAAATAGGTGACATATCTAAAACATAAAGCAAACCTTATCTCCAGTGTGTTTTCCAGTGGCATTAATGAATAACAATACCTAGAACTTAGCAATGCTTAGTTACAACAGTAACAATGCTGAAAATAGCATAAGTTTACTTTCGCACACATTATTTCCCCATGATGAAAGTCAGCAAAGATATTCTTCTTTGTAACCATTAAAAAAAAGGGTAAAATGTTAAGCAAGAAAAAGAAAAGCCACCCAATATGCACTAACAGCTGTCTTCTTTCCCTAAACATGTAGCTATAATAAGCACTTACGATCATACAGCATATGCATTTGGCTTGCTTATGAGCATCATTTTTAAAAGAATTAACCAACTCAGTTTGGGATTGACATATATACACTACTATGTATAAAATAGATAACTAATGAGAGCCCACTGTAAAGCACAGGGAACTCAATGCTCTGTGGTGACGTAAATGGGAAGGAAATCCAAAAAAGAGGGGATATATGTATACACATAGCTGATTCACTTTGCTGTGCAGCAGAAACCAACAGGACATTGTAAAGCAACTATACTCCAATGAAAATTAATAAAAAAGTAAACTAAAGAATAAGATAGTGACAGTTGTTTTGAGAAAATTGAGGAAGAACTAAGAGTTCTTGATCTATACTTTCGTAATGAATAGATGATTCAACTTAGTTTGAGGAGAAGGGGAATGGACCTAGTATTTGTTAAATATTAAATATGTCAGGAATTATGCTAGATAGTAGGGAAAGAAATATTGTTTTGTGTCAAATGTGATATAAATATGGTCACTCTTAAAGACAATTTGGAGAAGGGAAGAAGCCTGAGAGATCTGCAGAGTCTGAAAGGAAAGAGGCATAATGAAAGAGACGTTGAAAGAGAGGTAGACAAGTGACATGTGGAGAGAAGAAAGTCTGGGGAAAAGAGTACAAATATGCACAAGGCAAGGATAAAGGTTCATCATGTTGTCCCTGAGAAATATGGGAACATTTGTTTAGCTGGAGCATGGGGTCATGTAGGAGGGCAGTTGGAGACAGAGTAGAAAGATGTTTAGGGACAGGATCCAGAAAAAAATTGTTATCCAGGCTCTGAAATTTGAATGTAATTCAGTCCGCCAAAAGAGAAGAATGATTGTTTTGTTTATTCACTTGTTTTTCTATTGAAAGTTTCTGATCCACAGAAGGAAAAACTAATCAGCAACATTTGCTACTGGCCCTTTGGTGTTCCTTTCCAGTTTACTGGCTCTCTGGAAATTCCCCATGGTGGATACTTTTCAGACCCGAAGCAATGTGCTAAACTCATTCCTGGCTTTTGGGAGACTGCCTTTGATTGACTAGATTTGAGACATTGACCCATCTAGCTAACGTTCTTTCTAAGGAATATTCCCTAATTTTTATCCCTTTCTGCCCAGTTACCATACTCCCAAACTATGCATCTGGAGACCATCAATGAAACTTTCTGTAAAGAAAACTAAAGAAAAAGGGAATGGAGAAAAAATTCTACAGATATCTAGATATGAAGCCTTTTCTGTACTTAGAATTATTTCCTCACCTTTGCATTTTCTTAACAGAAATTTTGCAAATTAAAGATATTTGTCTGTCTTAGTTCATTGTTAGATCATATCACACATACTTTACTTCAGTTTCTTTAGGGTAATTCCTATTTTACTAGATTGCTGTTACCCTATCGAGGATTTAAATTAGTAGGGAATTGATGCAAATGTATTGTTGAAATGTTTCTCATCTTATCTCTTATTCAATGACTATGACCTACCCTAGAGTATCCCCTTTGTAAGATATGACAAATATTATCTGTAAATGCAGGAGCTTAATAAGAAGGCCTTATAGGAAATAACTAATTGGCCCAAATTCTAATTTTTCAGTGGATTTTATTAACTACAAATTTTTCAGTCACAAATACTCACTCACATAAATGTGTCCTTACACACCTTCCTATGAAGGTATATTTTAGTTATTATTTTGGACCATAGCAACTCTTCTGAGTTATAGCCAAATGAGTACATTGCAAGAAATAAGTGAGAAAAGAGAAACAGGGAAGGAGAAAGGCAGAAAGAGAAGACAGGAGGGATTAAGAGAATGTTAACCAGGGAAAATGACAGCAAGATACTTGACAAACAGAAGAGACAGAGGTGGAGGGGAGTGATAAAGGCAGAGTAAGTGTGGGGATGAGGGTGGAAAGGATGGGCATAGCATTTCTGGATGTAGGTAAGTCATAGATTCTGGAATAATTGCTTTCTTATTACATCCTGCTCTCCTTGTGGGACATGCCAATGTTCATGCTTTGTTGCTTGGCTTCCTGTATTTTTCTAAATTTTATTGCTAGAGCCACTTAATGTTCACCTATAGCATGAACCCCAATTTGTATTCTGAGATTCTTATTCTGGCTTTATGAAAATTCCTCAGCTGATCAGTTTTTAAAAGCAATGCCTGGAAATTTAATGTCTGTTGTTTCGTTTTGTTTTTAACAGAACAGTGTAAAGACATCTTATACATGATTTGCATATTTTATGCTAATGGTTTAAAAATAATCTGCATTCAAATGTGACTTCCAAATTTTAAAAACTTACAGATTATAAGAAATAAATTTTTTTTATGATGTATGTTTTAATAAAATTTTGTAGTTTAATATGAGGGACTATAGAGTCATAGGCCAGCCACTAGAATCATGGATACACGTAAGTGACATAATTGTTGATAGACACTCCAGTCTAATGGTTAACAACTCAAATTCTGGAATCAGATTACTTGTGTGCAAATCTGGCATTTAATGCATTCTAGCAATGAGAACTTCATGAATAATATTACCTCTCTGATCCTTATTTACCTCATGTGTTGAAAAGGAATAATAACAGTACCTACTTCAAAGATTTGAGATTTTGAATACCTGAGACCTAAGGTGAAACTAACCTTATTTTCTTTTGGCACATTTATGTATGTGGTTCTTTCTGTCTGCCCACTGTTCCCCTAGCTCTTTTCATGACTCTATCCCTTATTTTATTCAGGTCTCATCACTGATCTCTCATTCTGAAAGAGTATCCACCCTCTTCCCTTGTACTCTCCTCCTTTTTTCTATTTATTTTCCTTCTGCACCTAAATTATAATAACTTATATTTGACTGCCTCTTCCACTGCAGATCATCTCTCTGTTTATCACTGTATCCTTGGCACATGGAAGATGTTCCAACAAATATTTATTAAATGAACAAATGAATTGTTAAAATACCTATGAAACACTCAGCAAAGGAAACTACCATTAACTTTAACCATTAAAGTTAAGTGCTAACATGATAAATATGAATTCTTGCATTCTGTTTGTGTTAAAAATGTATATTAGGTAAATTTCACTTTGACTTTGAGATTATGAAGTACATAATAAATACTGGTTAGTATCATTCTTAAATTATACTTTTGATGTTTAATCAGCTTATTGGTATTTGAAGACATTAAGAAACAAGGACTAACTGATTTTTCTGAGGTTTTATAATTCTAGGATGTATATTTTTGTTAAAAATGAACAACTGAAACTTATATTTTCATCTGTGAGGTATACATAATTATATATGGAAATATGAAAAATAGATTTCCAATATTTGAAGACTGTGATTAAAAATATGAATCAGAAAGAGTGAATAGTTTTTCTATAAGTTAAGATTCAATTTTTTTAAAGTTTATTTTTAACAACTTTATTGGAGTATAATTGCTTTACAATGGTGTGTTACTTTCTGCTCTATAAAAAACTGAATCAGCTATATGTACACATATATCCCCATATCTCCTCCCTCTTGCATTTCCCTCCCACCCTCCCTATCCCACCCCTCTAGGTGGACACAAAGCACCAAGCTGATCTCCCTGTGCTATGTGGCTGCTTCCCACTAGATATCTGTTTTACATATTGTAGTGTATATATGTCCATGCCACTCTCTCACTTTGTTCCAGCTTACCCTTCCCCGTCCCCGTCTCCTCAAGTCCATTGTCTAGTAGGTCTGCGTCTTTATTCCCATCTTGCCCCTAGGTTCTTCATGACCTTTTTTTTAGATTCCATATATATGTGATAGCATATGGTATTTGTTTTTCTCTTTCTGACTTACTTCACTCTGCATGACAGACTCTAGGTCCATCCACCTCACTACAAATAACTCAATTTCGTTTCTTTTTATGGCTGAGTAATATTCCATTGTATATATGTGCCACATCTTCTTTATCCATTCATCCGACGATGGGCACTTAGGTTGTTTCCATATCCTGGCTATTGTAAATAGAGCTGCAGTGAACATTGTGGTATATGACTCTTTTTGAATTATGGTCTTCTCAGGTTATATGCCCAGTAGTGGGATTGCTGGGTCGTATGGTAGTTCTATTTGTAGTTTTTTTTTTTTTTTTTTTTTGCGGTACGCGGGCCTCTCACCGCTGTGGCCTCTCCCGTTGCGGAGCACAGGCTCCGGACGCGCAGGCTCAGCGGCCATGGCTCACGGGCCCAGCCGCTCCGCGGCATGTGGGTTCTTCCCAGACCGGGCCACGAACCTGTGTCCCCTGCATCGGCAGGCGGACTCTCAACCACTGCGCCACCAGGGAAGCCCTATTTGTAGTTTTTTAAGGAACCTCCATACTGTTCTCCATAGTGGCTGTATCAATTTACATACCCACCAACAGTGTATGAGGGTTCCCTTTTCTCCACACCCTTTCAAGCATTTGTTGTTTGTAGATTTTTTGATGATGGCCATTCTGACTGGTGTGAGGTGATACCTCATTGTAGTTTTGATTTGCATTTCTCTAATGATTAATGATGTTGAGCATTCTTTCATGTGTTTGTTGGCAATCTAGCTTCTTTGGAGAAATGTCTATTTAGGTCTTCTGCCCATTGTTTTATTGGGTTGTTTGTTTTTCTGATATTGAGCTGCATGAGCTGCTTGTATATTTTGGAGATTAATCCTTTGTCGGATGCTTCATTTGCAAATAGTTTCTCCCATTCTGAGGGTTGTCTTTTCGTCTTGTTTATGGTTTCCTTTGCCGTGCAATAGCTTTCAAGTTTCATTAGGTTCCATTTGTTTATTTTTGTTTTTATTTCCATTTCTCTAGGAGCTGGGTCAAAAAGAATCTTGCTGTGATTTATGTCATAGACTGTTCTGCCTCTGTGTTCCTCTAAGAGTTTTTAGTGTCTTGTCTTATATTAAGGTCTTGAATCCATTTTGAGTTTATTTGTGTTTATGCTGTTAGGAAGTGTTCTAATTTCATTCTTTTACATGTAGCTGTCCAGTTTTCCCAGCATCACTTATTGAAGAGTCTGTCTTATCTCCATTGTGTATTCTTGCCTCCTTTATCAAAGATGAGATGACCATATGTGCCTGGGTTTATCTCTGGGCTTTCTATCCTGTTCCATTGATCTCTATTTCTGCTTTTGTGCCAGTACCGTACTGTCTTGATTACTGTAGCTTTGTAGTATAGTCTGAAGTCCAAGAACCTGATTCCTCCAGCTCTGTTTTTCTTTCTCAAGATTGCTTTGGCTATTTGGGGTCTTTTGTGTTTCCATACAAATTGTGCAATTTTTTGTTCTAGTTTTGAGAAAAATGCCATTGGAAGTTTGATAGGGATTGCATTGAATGTGTAGATTGCTTTGGGCACTATAATCATTTTCACAATGTTGATTATTCCAATCCAAGAATATGGTACGTCTCTCCATCTCTTTGTATCATCTTTAATTTTTTCATCAGTGTCTTATAGTTTTCTGCATACAGGTCTTTTCTCTCTCTAGGTAGGTTTACCCCTAGGTATTTTATTCTTTTTGTTGCAGTGGTAAATGGGGGTGTTTCTCTAATTTCTCTTTCAGATTTTTCATCATTAGTGTATAGGAATGCCAGAGATTTCTGTGCATTAATTTTGTATCCTGCTACTTTGCCAAATTCATTGATTAGCTCTAGTAGTTTTCTGGTAGCATCTTTAGGATTCTGCATGTATAGTATCATGTCATCTGCAGTGACAGCTTTACTTCTTCTTTTCCAATTTGGATTGCTTTTATTTATTTTTCTTCTCTGATTGCTGTGGCTAAAACTATCAAAACTAATAGAGTGGAGCGTGGGCAACCTTGTCTTGTTCCCGATCTTAGTGGAAATGATTTCAGGTTTTCACCATTGAGAATGATGCTGGCTGTGGGTTTGTCATATATGGCCTTTATTATGTTGAGGAAAGTTCCCTCTATGCCTACTTTCTGGAGGGTTTTTATCATACATGGTTGTTGAATTTTGTTAAAAGCTTTTCTTCATGTATTGAGATTATGGTTTTTATCCTTCTGTTTGTTAATATGGTGTATCACATTGATTGATTTGCATATATTGAAGAATCCTTGCATTCCTTGGTAAAAACCCCACTTGATCATGGTGTATGATCCTTTTAATGTTCTGTTGGATTCTGTTTGCTTGTATTTTGTTGAGGATTTTTGCAGCTATGTTCATCAGTGATATTGGCCTGTAGTTTTCTTTTTTTGTGACGTCTTTGTCTGTTTTTGTTATCAGAGTGATGGTTGCCTTGTAGAATGAGTTTGGGAGTGTTCCTCCCTCTGCTATATTTTGGAAGAGTTTCAGAAGGATACATGTTAGCTCCTCTCTAAATGTTTCATAGAATTCACCTGTGAAACCATCTGGTCTTAGCCTTTTGTTTGTTGGAAGAATTTTAATCACAGTTTCAATTTCAGTACTTGTGATTGGTCTGTTCATATTTTCTATTTCTTCCTGGTTCAGTCCTGTAAGGTTGTACTTTTCTAAGAATTTGTCCATTTATTCCAGGTTGTCCATTTTATTGGCATATTGTTGCTTGTAATAATCTCTCTTGATCCCTTGTATTTCTGCAGTGTCAGTTGTTACTTCTTTTTCATTTCTAATTCTATTGATTTGAGTCTTTTCCCTTTTTTTCTTGATAAATCTGACTAATGCTTTATCAGTTTTGTTTATCTTCTCAAAGAACCAGCTTTTAGTTTTATTGATCTTTGCTATCGTTTCCTTCATTTCTTTTTCATTTATTTCTGATCTGATCTTTTTGATTTCTTTCCTTCTGCTAACTTTGGATTTTTTTATTCTTCTTTCTCTAATTGCTTTAGGTGTATGGTTAGGTTGTTTATTTGAAATGTTTCTTTTTCTTGAGATAGGATAGTATTGCTATAAACCTCCCTCTTAGAACTGTTTTCGCTGCATCCCATAGGTTTTGGGTTGTTGTGTTTTCATTGTTTGTTTCTAGGTACTTTTTAATTTCCTCTTTGATTTCTTCAGTGATCTCTTGGTTGTTTAGTAGTGTATTGTTTGGCCTCCATGTATTTGTATTTTTTACAGATTTTTCCTGTAATTGATATCTAGTCTCATAGCGTTGTGGTCAGAAAACACACTTGATATAATTTCAGTTTTCTCAAATTTACCAACCCTTGATTTGTGACCCAAGATATGGTCTGTCCGGGCTTCCCTGGTGGCGCAGTGGTTGAGAATCTGCCTGCCAATGCAGGGGTCACGGGTTCAAGTCCTGGTCTGGGAAGATCCCACATGCTGCGGAGCAACTAGGCCTGTGAGCCACAATTACTGAGCCTGCGCGTCTGGAGCCTGTGCTCCGCAACAAGAGAGGCCGCGACAGTGAAAGGCCTGCACACCGCAATGAAGAGTGGCCCCTGCTTGCTGCAACTAGAGAAAGCCCTCAGGCAGAAACAAAGACCCAACACAGCCAAAAATAAATTAATTAATTAATTTAAAAATTAAAAAAAAAAGATATGGTCTGTCCTGGAGAATGTTCCATGAGGACTTGAGAAGAAAGTATATTCTGTTGTTTTGAATAGAATGTCCTATAAATATCAATGAAGTCCATCCTGTTTAATGTATCCTTTAAAGCTTGTGTTTCCTTATTTTTTTTCATTTTGCATGATCTATCCATTGGTGAAAGTGGGGTGTTAAAGTCCCCTACTATGATTGTCTTACTGTTGATTTCCCCTTTTATGGGGAAATCATTTTACCTCATGTATTGAGGTGCTCCCCTTTTATGGGGAAATCATTTTACCTCATGTATTGAGGTGCTCCTATGTTGACTGCATAAATATTTACAATTGTTATATCTTCTTGGCTTGATCCCTTGATCATTATGTAGTGTCCTTCTTTGTCTCTTCTAATAGTCTTTATTTTAAAGTCTATTTTGTCTGATATAAGAATTGCTACTCCAGCTTTCTTTTGATTTCCATTTGCATAGAATATCTTTTTCCATCCCCTCACTTTCAGTCTGTATGTGTCCCTAGGTCTGAAGTGGGTCTCTTGTAGACAGCATATATATGGGTGTTGTTTTTGTATCCATTCATCCAGTCTATGTCTTTTGGTTGGAGCATTTAATCCATTTACATTTAAGGTAGTTATCAATATGTATGTTCCTATGACCATTTTCTTAATTGTTTTGGCTTTGTCTTTGTAGGTCTTTTCCTTCTCTTGTGTTTCCTGCCTAGAGAAGTTCCTTTAGCATTTGGTGTAAAGGTGGTTTGGTGGTGCTGAATTCTCTTAGCTTTTGTCTGTCTATAAAGCTCTTGATTTCTCCATTGAATCTGAATGAGATCCTTGCTGGGTAGAGTAATCTTGGTTGTAGGTTTTTCCCTTTCATCAGTTTAAATATGTCCTGCCACTCCCTTCTGGCTTGCAGAGTTTGTGCTGAAAGATCAGCTGTTAACCTCATGGGGATTCCCTTGTATGTTATTTGTTGCTGTTCTCTTGCTTCTTTAATATTTTTTCTTTGTATTTAATTTTTGATAGTTTGGTTAATATGCGTCTTGGCGCGTTTCTCGTTGGATTTATCCCGTATGGGACTCTCTGCGCTTCCTAGACTTGACTGACTATTTACTTTCCCATGTTAGTTTTCAAGTATAATCTCTTCAGATATTTTTTGAGACCCTTTCTTTTTCTCTTCTTCTTCAGGGACCCCTATAATTCGAATGTTGGTGCATTTAACATTGTCACAGAGGTCATGAGACTCTCCTCAATTCTTTGTATTCTTTTTTCTTTATTGTGCTCTGTGGCAGTTATTTCCACTATTTTATCTTCCTGGTTACCTATCCATTCTTTTGCCTCAGTTATTCTGCTATTGATTCCTTCTAGAGAATTTTTAATTTCATTTATTGTGTTGTTCATCATTGTTTGTTTGCTTTTTAGTTCTTCCAGGTCCTTGTTAAACTTTTCTTGTACTTTCTCCCTTCTGTTTCTGAGATTTTGGATCATCATTTCTCTGAATTCTTTTTCAGGTAGACTGTCTATTTCCTCTTCATTTATTTGCTCTGGTGGGTTTTTACCTTGCTCCTTCATGTGCTGCATATTTCTCTGTCTTCTCATTTTGTTTAATTTACTGTGTTTGGGGTCCGCTTTTCGCAGACTACAGGTTCATAGTTCCTGTTGTTTTTAGTGTCTGCCCCCAGTAGCTAAGGTTGGTTCAGTGGGTTGTGTAGGCTTCCTGGTGGAGGGGACTGGTGCCTGTGTTCTGGTGGTTGAGGCTGAATTTTGTCTTTCTGGTGGGAAGGACTGCATCTGTTGGTGTCTCTTGGGGTGTCTGTGAAGTTATTATGATTTTAGGCATCCTCTCTGCTAATGGGTGGGTTTGTGTTCCTGTCTTGCTAGTTGCTTGACATAGGGTGTCCAGCAATGTAGCTTGCTGGTTGTTGAGTGGAGCTGGATCTTAGCGTTGAGATGGAGATCTCTGGGAGAGCTTTCGCCCTTTGATATTATATGGGGCCAGGAGGTCTCTGGTGGGCCAATGTCCTGAACTCAGCTGTCCCACCTTCAGAGGCTCAGGCCTGACTGCTGGCCAGAGCACCAAAACACTGTCAGCCATTTGGCTCAGAAAAAAAGGGAGAAAAAAAAAGAGGAAGGAAGGAAGGAAGGAAGAAAATAAAATAACATAGTTATTAAAATAAAATTTTTTTAAAAAAATCATTAAAAATAAGAAAAAGAAAGAAGAGAGCAACCAAACCAAATCAACCAATGATAACAAGCGCTAAAAAGTATACTAAAAACAACAGCAACAACAGAATACAGACAGAAAGAAGCCTAGGACAAATGGTAAAACAAAGCTATACAGACAAAATCACAGACAATACCACATACACACTCACAAAAAAGAGAAAAAGCAAGAAAAAAATATATATAAAAATAAGGTAAGAGAGCCACCAAATCAATAAACAAATCTACCAATGATAATAAGGTCTAAATACTAAACTAAATTAAACATAAAACCAGAAACAAATTAGATGCAGAAAGCAAACCCCAAGTCTACAGTTGCTCCCAAAGCCCACCACCTCAGTTTTGGGATGATTCTTTGTCTATTCAGGTATTCCACAGATGCAGTCTACATTGAGTTGATTGTGGAGATTTAATCTGCTGCTCCTGAGGCTGATAGGAGAAATTTCCCTTTCTCTTCTTTGTTCGCACAGCTCCTGGGATTCAGCTTTGGATTTGGCCCTGCCTCTGCATGTAGGTCACCTGAGGGTGTCTGTTCTTCTCTCAGACAGGACAGGGTTAAAGGAGCAGCTGATTCGGGGGCTCTGGCTCACTCAGGCCGGGGGGAGGGAGGTGTATGGACGCAGGGTGAACCTGCGGCGGCAGAGGCCAGCAGGTCGTTGCACCAGCCTGAGGCGCGCCGTGCGTTCTCCCGGGGAAGTTGTCCCTGGATCCCGGGACCCTGGCAGTGGTGGGCTGCACAGGCTCCCCGGAAGGGGAGTGTGGATAGTGACCTGTGCTCGCACACAGGCTTCTTGGTGGCGGCAGCAGCAGCCTTAGCATCTCTTGCCCGTTTCTGGTGTCCGGCTGATAGCCACGGCTCGCACCCATCTCTGGAGCTCATTTAGGTGGCGTTCTTAAACCCCTCTCCTTGTGCACCCGGAAACAATGGTCTCTTGCCTCTTAGGCAGTTCTAGACTTTTTCTGGACTCCCTCCTGGCTATTTGCAGCACATTTGCCCCCTTTAGGCTGTGTTCACGCAGCCAGCCCCAGTCCTCTCCCTGGGAAATGACCTCCGAAGCCCGAGCCTCAGCTCCCAGTCCTCACCTGCCCCAGCGGGTGAGCAGACAAGCCTCTCAGGCTGGTGAGTGCTGGTTGGCACTGATCTTCTGTGCGGGAATCTCTCCACTTTGCCCTCTGCACCCCTGTTGCTGCGCTATCCTCTGTGGCTCTGAAGCTTCCCCCCTGCCCACCAGTGAAGGGTCTTCCTAGTATATGGAAATGTTTCCTCCTTCACAGCTCCCTCCCACTGGTGCAGGTCCCGTCCCTATCCTTTTGTCTCTGTTTATTCTTTTTCCTTTTACGCTACCCAGGTACGTGGGGAGTTTCTTGCCTTTTGGGAGGTCTGAAGTCTTCTGCCAGCATTCAGTAGGTGTTCTGTAGGAGTTGTTCCACGTGTAGATGTATTTTTGATGTATTTGTGGGGAGGAAGGTGATCTCCACGTCTTACTCCTCTGCCATCTTGAATGTCCCTCCTTTTTAGTTTCAAATAACGAAGTCTAAATATCTTTCTGCCTATCATAAAGTAAAATTAAGTTCACTGAGTTTTTAAAAGTTAATGAAGTAATGCACTATTAGTGGAATGAGTTGTTCATCCTAAGTGAATTTTCTGGATGACTAGAGCTTATGCTTACTCTGTTAAGCATCTATACACACACACACACACACACACACACACACACACACACAATTGATGCCTTTTCCTTCTTAAACAGAATATATTTAGCAGAATTGGACTCAGCACTGATCTGAGTTAAACAAGGATACCACTGCATGTGTTGAGACTGGCAAAAATCCCCAAAGCAAGTAATGGAAGTAACTAGAGGAAGCAGAGCATAGTGTTAGGAAGTTCTTACCTTGTTGGATATAGGTCTCTTCCCCACTCTTAAAAGTTATTGAGGATGCCAAAGTGCTTTTACTTATGTAGGTTATATGCATTGATATTTAGTATATTAACAACTGAAATTGAGGTATTAAAAATGTATTTATTAATTCATTTAAACATAATAAATTCATATCATATAAACATACATCTATTTTTATGAAAAGTAACTACATTTTCCAAAACAAACAAAAAATAGAAGAGTGACACTGTTTTTACTTTTATACAATTAAAAAAATTCTCTGGCTTAAGAACACAGCAGATTTTCATATCTGCTTCTGCATTCAATCTGTTGCACTAGGTTGTTTTGGCTACATAGATAATGAATATTCAGACACACACAGAGGAGTAGCTGGAAAAGGGTATAACAGCCTTTCCAGAAATTTTAGATATTGTATTTGCATACTATTACCAACTCAGTAAGTGGTAGTTTCTTACAGGATAGTTGCACTGTGGAATCTGAAGTCTTATCAGTGAACTTTTCTAACTTCATTATATTAAAATTGATTGATCTATGTCACATTTTGAAAGGATCTCTTACCCATACTAGACTTTGTAATATCATGCATTGGTCATTTAGAAAATATTAGTTTACTGAGTTATGCAGATCTTCCAAACATGGACATAATTTATTAGGCAATAGCAAAAAAATCACATGTATTAATATCACCATTGATCTCCCTAGAAATCAGTTAAGAAGCTCCAAGTTCTTGATGACAGTTGTAAGTTTCCCAAAGCTCTAACATTTGCTTGAAAGCTCAGAATTTATTACTGGCAAGAAAATCTATCAGTTGCTTTTTTGTGAGGCTCACTTTGTTCCTTTATGGGGAAAAAAATCCTATTGAATTTCCAAGTGTGAATAACTAGTTTCTCTGTCATTATTTCTTTCAAATAAAAATGGTATTCCATGAAAAACGTGGCTAATTTAACTCACAATTTAAATATCAATAATTTCAATTTAAATAATTGCATATGTGCAGTTACTTGAGATAACCATCATACTTCATAATGGAACAAAACTGTTCTATGCATGCTTCCTATTTTGTCACACAGAATAGTAAAAGAACGTTAAAAATACATGTACTCAAGGGTTAATGTTTATTTATTTATTTTTATTGAGTTATAATTAACATACAAAACTATATTAGTTTCAAGTTTACAGTATAGCGATTCCAAATTTTTTATCCATTATGACATCATCACCACAATAAGACCAATTACCATCTGTCCCCACACAAAGTTGTTACAATATTATTTACCATATTCCCTATGTTGTACATTACATCCCTATGACTTATTTATTTTATAGCTGGAAATTTGTACCTCTTAATCCCCTTCACCTCCCATTCCCCTCCCTTCTGGGAACCACCAGTTTGTTCTCTGTAACTATGAGTCCGTTTCTGTTTTGTTTTGTTTGTCCATTTGTTTTGTTTTTTAGATTACACATGTACGTGAAGTCATGTGGTATTTGTTTTTCTCTGCCTGGCTTATTTCTCTTAGCATAATACCCTCTGGGTCTGTCTGTATTGCCGCAAATGTCACAATTCATTCTATTTTATCGATGAGTAATATTCCATTGTAGATATATAGATATAGATATATATCTCACATCTTCTTTATCTGTTCATCTATTGGTGAGCACTTAGGTTGCTTCAGTATCTTGGCTATTTAAAATAGCTGCAGTAAGCATAGGGGCACATATATCTTTTGGAATTAGTGTTTTTGTTTTCTTCAGATAAGTAGAAGTGGAATCGCTGGATCATACGGTAGTACTATTTTTAATTTTTTGAGGAAACTCAGTTTTCCATAGTGGCTGCACCAATTTACATTCCCACCAAATGCACCAGTGTTCCCTTTTCTCCACATTCTCACCAATATTTGTTTCTTGTCTTTTTGATAGAGCCATTCCTGCAAGTGTGGGGTGATATCTCACTGTGGTTTTGATTTTCATTTCCCTAATAATTAGTGATATTGAAAATCTTTTCATACGAATATTGGCCATCTGTATATCTTCTTCGGAAAAATGTCTATTCTGGTCCTCTGCCAGTTTTTTTATTCAGGCTGGTTTTCTTTTTCTTTTTTTGGATATTGGCATGTATGAGTGATTTATATATTTTGGATATCAACCCCTTATCTGATATATTATTTGCAAATATCTTCTCACATTCAGTAGGTTGCTTTTTCATTTTGTTGGTGTTTTCCTTAGCTATGCAAAAGCTTTTTAGATTGATGAGCCCCATTTGTTTAATTTTGCTTTTGTTGCCCTTGCTTGAGAAGACATATCCAAAATATGTTGTGAAGACTGATGTCAAAGAGGTTATTGCCTATATTTTCTTCTGGGAATTTTATGGTTTCATGTCTTACATTTAAGTCTTTAATTCATTTTGAGTTTGTTTTCATATATGGTATAAGAAAGTGGTTTAGTTTCATTCTTCTGGATGTAGCTGACCAATTTCCCAGTATCATTTATTGAAAAGAGTCTTTTCCCCATTGAATGTTCTTGCCTCCTTTGTCATAGATTAATTACCCTATGAGCATGAGTTTATTATAGGGCTCTCTATTCTTTTCCATTGATTTATGTGTCCGTTTTTGTGCCAGTACCATACTGTTTTGATTACTATAACTTTGCAGTATAAAGTCCAGTGATTGCCTCTAGCCTTGTTCTTCCTCCTCAAGGTTTTTTTGGCTATTTGGTGTTTCTTTGTGGTTTCATAAAAATCTTAAGATTATTTGTTTTAGTTCCATGAAAAATGCCATTGGTATTTTGATAGAAACTGCATTGAATCTGTAGATTGCTTTGAGTAGTATAGACATTTTAACAATATTGATTCTTCCAATCCATAAGCACAGAATATCTTTCCATTTATTTGTGTCATCTTAAATTTCTTTCCTCACTGTCTCATAGTTTTCAGAATACAGGTCTTTCACCTCCATAGTTAAATTTATTCCTAAGTATTTTATTCTTTTTCATGCAGTTGTTAATGGGATAATTCTCTTTCTGATAGTCTGTTGTTACTGTATATAAATGCAGCTAATTTCTGTGTATTAATTTTGTGTCCTGCAACTTTACTGAATTCATTTATTAGTTCTAATATTTTTTTGAAAGAGTCTTTGGGGTTTTCTATATGGTGTGTCATGTAATCTGTAAATAGGGACAGTTTTACTTCTACTTTTCTGATTCAGATGCCTTTTATTTCTTTTTCTTGTCTAAATCCTGTGGCTAGGACTTCTAATACTAAATTGAATAAAAGTGGCAAGAGTTGGCATCTGTGTCTTGTTCCTGATCTTAGAGGAAAAGCTTTCAGCTTTTAACTATTGAATATGATGTTAGCCCAGGATTTGTCACATATGGCCTTTATTCTAGTGAGCAATGTTTCTGGTATACCCACTTTTTTAAGAGTTTTTATCCTAAATGGATGCTGGATTCTGTCAAATACTTTTTCTGCATTATTGAGATGATCATATGATTTTTATGCTTCAGTTTGTTAATGTGGTATATCACAATGATTGATTTATAGATGTCAAACCTTGCTTGCATCCCTGGAATGAATCCCACTTTCTCATCATGTATGATCCTATTAATCTTTTGTTGAATTCTGTTTGCTGGTATTTTATTGATGATTTTTGCATCTATGTTCATCAGGCATGTTGACCTGTAATTTTTTTATCTTTGTCTTATCAGGGTAATGTTGATCCTGTAAAATGAGTTTGGAAATGTTCCTTCCTTGTCAATTTTTTAGAATAATTGGAGAAGAATGAGTATTAACTCTTTTTTTAAGTGTTTGGCAGAATTGCTGTGAAGCCCTCTGGACGTGGACTTTTGTTTCAGGGGAGTTCTTCGATTACTGGTTCAATTTCATTACTAGTAATTGGTCTATTCATATTTTCAATTTCTTCATGATTCAGTCTTGGAAGATTACGTTTCTGGGATTTTGTTCATTTCTTCTAGGTTGTATAATTTGTTGGCATATAATTATTCAAAGTATTCTCTTATAACCCTTTGTATTTCGTTGGTATCAGTTATAATTTCTCCTCTTTCATTTCGGATTTTATTTATTTGGGTGCTCTCTCCCTCTTTTTGATACATCTGGCTAAAGGTTGTCAATTTTGTCTTTTCAAAGAATCAATTCTTAGTTTCATTGATCTTTTCTATGTTTTTTAGTCTATATTTTGTTTATTTTTGCTCTGACCTTTATTATTTTCTTCCTTCTACTAACTTTGGGCTTTGCTTGTTCTTTTTATAGTTTCTCTAAATGTACATTTAGATTAAGATTTTTCTTGTTTCTTGAGATAAACCTGTATCACTTTGAACATCGCTCTCACAACTGCTTTTGCTGTGTTGCATAGATTTTGGACAGTTGTAATTCCATTTTTGTTTACCTCATGGTATTTTTGATTTCCTCTTTGATTTCTTCATTGACTGATTGACTGTTTAGTAGCATGTTGTTCAGTCTCCCAATGTTTGTGTTTTTTCCAGTTTTCTTCTTGTAGTTGATTTCATTGTGGCCAGAATAGATGCTCAATATGATTTCAACCTTCTTAAATTTACTATGACTAATTTGTAGCCTAACATGTGATCTATCATGGAGAATGTTCCATGTGTACTTGAAAAGAATGTGTATTCTGTTGCTTTTGAATGGAATATATATGTATATCCTATATGACATACATATAGGTTATATATATATATATATGTATATATATCTTAAGTCAATCTGGTCTAATGTGTTATTTAAGGCCAATGCTTCCGTGTTGATTTTTTTTTCCTTGCTGATTTTTTTGTCTAGATGATCTCTCCATTGATATAAGTGGAGTGTGAAAGTCCCCTTATATTATTGTATTGCTGTCTCTTTCTCCCATTATTTTTGTTAATACTAGCTTTATATATTAAGATGCTCCTATGTTGGGTGCATGAACATTTACAATGTTCTATCCTCTTGTTGAATTGATCCCTTTATCATTATGTAATGTCCTTCTTTATCTTTTGTTACACTTTGGTTTTCAAGTCTATTTTGTTTGATATGAGTATTGCTACCCCAGATTTCTTTTCATTTTCATTTGCATGGAATATCTGTTTCCATCATTTCACTTGCAGTCTATGTGTGTCTTTAGATCTGAGGTTAGTCTCTTGTAGGTAGCATATAGCTAGGTCTTGATTTTTTAAAATTATTTAGCTACCCTATGTCTTTTGATTGGAGCATTAGTCAATTTATATTTAAAGTAATTATTAATAGGTATGTAGTTATTGCCATTTTGTTAATTGTTTTCTAGTTGTTTTTATAGTTCTTCTCTCTTCCTGTCTTCTCTTGTTTTCTTCCCTCTTGGCTTGATGGATTCCTTTAATGTTATGTTTGGATTCCTTTCTCTTTATTTTTTGTGTACCCATTGTTGGATTTTGGTTTGTGGTTATCATAATGTTTATGTATAATGACATGTATATATATTCATCTGTTTTAAGCTGTTCACCACTTATATTTGAAAGCATTCTAAAAGCACTACATTTTTACTCCCACCCTCACGTTTCATGCTTTTGATGCCATATTTTATGTACTTTTATTTTGTGTATCCCTTTACTACTTACTGTAGTTATAGTTGATTACACTGCTTTTGTCTTTTAACCTTATACTAGCTTTTTAAGTAGCTGATCCACTGCCTTTACTGTATATTTTCTTTTATCAGTGAGATTTTTTCCTTTCATATATTTTCTTGTTTCTAGTTGTGGCCTTTTCTTTTATGTTTACAGAAGACCCTTTAACATTTCTGTAAGGACAGTAAACATTTTTTTTTTTAATATGAGAAACACTTTCTCATTCAATTCTGAACGATAACATTACTGGATAGAGTATTCTTGGTTGTAAGTTTTTTCTTTTTGTTAATATATCCTGTCACTTTCTTTGACCTCTAAAGTTTCTGCCAAAAAAGTCAGCTGATAGTCCTATGGACTTTCCTTATGAGATTAGTTTTTTGTGTTTTTTTTGTTTGTTTATTTTTCTTATCTTGCTGCCTTTAAAATTCTCTATCTTTAACTTTTGTCATTTTAATTATAATATCTGTTGGTGTGGATCTCTTTGGATTCATCTTCTTTGGTACTCTCTATGATTCCCGTACCTATATGTCTGTTTCCTTCCCCAGGATAGGGAAGTTTTGAGGCATTATTTCTTCAAATAAGTTTTCTGTCCCCTTCTCTCAATCTTTTCCTTCTGGCCCTAATAAAGAAGATATTAGTACACTTGATGTTGTCTCAAAGGTCTCTTAAACTCTTATCATTTAAAACAAAGTGTTTTTCTTCTTTTTGCTGCTCTGATTTATTTACACTAGTCTATCTTTCAGATCACTTATACGTTCTTCTGTATCATCTAATATGTTGTTGATTCCCTCTAATGTATTTTTTATTTCAATTATTGTATTCTTCAGTTCTGGTTAGTTCTTTCTTAATATTTTCTAAGTCTTTGTTGAAGTTCTCATTTTGTCCATTCTCTTGAGTTCAGTGAGCATCAGAAAGACTGTTTCTTTGAACTCTTTAATCAGATAAATTACTTATCTGTTTCATTAGGATTTTTTTCTGGAGTTTTATTTTATTCTTTCATTTGGAACTCATTCCTCTCCTCATTTTGTTTTTGTCAGCAAAACTACAATGAGGTATCACCTCATACTAGTCAGAATAGCCATCATCAGAAAGTCTACAAACAATAAATGCTGGACAGGTGTGGAGAAAACGGAACCCTCCTACCCTGTTGGTGGGAATGTACACAAACAATTGGTACAACCACTATGGAAAACAGTATGGAACTTCCTTAAAAAACTAAAAATAAAACTACCATATGATCCAGCAATCCCACTCCTGGGCATATATCCAGAGAAAACCATAATTCAAAACAATACATGTACCCCAATGTTCATTGAAGCACTATTTACCATAACCAGGACATGGAAGCAACCTAAATGTCATCAACAGAGGAATGGATAAAGAATTGGTAAATATATACAATGGAATATTACTCAGCCATAAAAAAGAACAAAATAATGACATTTGCAGCAACATGGATGGACCTAGAGATTGTCATACTGAGTGAAGTAAGTCAGACACAGAAAGACAAATATCATACAATATTGCTTATATGTGGAATCTAAAAAAGGGTACAAATGAACTTACTTATAAAACGAAAATAGAGTCACAGATATAAAAAACAAACTTATGGTTACCGGGGGGGAAAGGGGTGGAAGGGATAAATTGGGAGACTGGGATTGACATATACACACTACTATATATAAAATAGGTAACAAGGACCTACTGTATAGCACAGAGAACTCTACTCAATACTCTGTAATGACCTATATGGGAAAAGAATCTAAAAAAGAGTGGATATATGTATATGTATAACTGCTTTACTTTGATGTATAGCAGAAACTAACACATCGTTGTAAATCAACTGTACTCCAATAAAAATTTAAGAAGTATATAATTGGGCTGCTATATAATTTTCCTATATTAGATCCTCTATCCATTAGTCTGTCTGGTAACTTCTTGTATCATATTCATTGTTTTATCAATCAGTTACTCCTGCTTTGAGGCCATATCTTGCCCTCGACACTCCTGGTGCCTAATGTAGTATGACAGAGGGAAAAGTGAGTATAGATTCCAGACAAAGGACCTGAGGTTGAACTTTAGCTTACATACTTTACTTGGTTGTTGGGCTCATGAACAACATTGTTTAGCTTTTATTACCCTTTGTTTCCACACAATTTGACTTTATAAAGGCCTCTTATGTCATTTAGGAAAAAAAAATATGAAGGAAATTCATCCACCAAATTAGTAAATAAATATTTAATGAACGTAGAATCTGTTTTTTTTCCCTCTTTCCCAGTGGAAAGGTTCATCACTCTTATGGCTATTTAATTAATCCCTAGCATCTGCATCAAGCATTAATTTGTATAAGCATGCCATATAAAATAAGCCATGTAAGATACATTACTTTTGTTTGAAAGTGCGAACTGTTTATAAAGAGTTTATTGTTCACTTAATACACAATAAAAATTACTATGTATTAAATGAACTACCATATAATCAGGAAAGAGTATCACAAATTACCTAAATCAGTAATATTTTGGAGAGGATGCCTGTTTCAAATGAAAATTTGGCTTCACCTACTGTTCTAATCAATCTACTGAGTACAACATCAATCACCATATGTTTTTCTCCCCTCATTTATTTAACTTGCCTCAAAATACAGTTGTATGTGGTTGAGGGTGGAGATAGAGTGGGGTAGTCATACATTCTGCCTAAATTTCCTCTTTTAAAAATAGCCCTTAACTAATTTTAACTAATTTTCATTTCATTTTTAATATTTAATTTCAATATTTTTGTGTATAAAAGTAAAAAGAAAATAGAGAATAAAGTATTAGTTTGCTTCTCTAAAGTAATGTAGAATTTTATGCAAAATCCAATATTTACTCATTTTATTATGAATATGTAAGACTGATTTTCTTTTAAATAACATTTTTCTGATTAAAATCAATACAGATTAATTATTGAAAAATTGGAAACGAGAGAGTACAAGGAAAAGAAATAAAAATGAGTACAAAATAAAAATAAAACAACCCCAAGTAAAAAAAGACCCCAAAATAAAAATGATGCTCATATCTAGAGTAATTTATTTAAAACTTTAATTAACACACACATACACATATACAAGTATTAAATGAAGGCTTAAATCTTGGTTATTCTTTCCTCAATTTCAATTTCTATAGGTTTTGTCCAGCTACCTGTTATTGTTTTGTGTTTGGTTTATTCATATTGTCTTTTTCTGTGACTGTACCTACTCTACTACGTACAATTACCTTGTTTACCTAGAAAATAGACATAAAAAGTCAACATTTGCAATCATTTTACTAGTTAGCTGAAAAGATTTGAAATGAATCTTTGTCTCTTTGAACTAGAAAATTGTGAAGAATTGGAGAGGATTTTTAATCTTACCAAATTTAGGTGTATTTATACAAGTACAGGTTTTTGAAAATGGAAGTTTATGCTTTGATTATGAGGGTGAACTTTGAGTCAATACAGGCACCCAAAGTTAGAGTAACTCCTTTACCTGTCATTGATGGCCCATGTATAAGACAGTGGAAATACAGTGTGTCCTTTGCTTATCAAGTAGAATTATGTGAAGGATATGTACTTAGGCCCCATATGAGGGAGGAGGCTTTTAATATTAAGTACCAATGTTTTTCTCAGAGCTGAAGTTAGCCACAGTACACCTCAAGAACAATATTATTTCTGGAGACATCATGCACTACTTGGTGATTTCCTTCAAAAATTCCACTCTGTGCAAGGGTACATCATCCCATCGTTTTTTGTAATATTCAGTCATCCATGAGGCTTCTCACAATTGTTCGGGCAATAGCACTGGCTTGATGACTGTCATTTTGTATGGTGCTGTCAAAACATCTCACTGATTTTTTTCAGAATAACAGTCTTTCACATTCATACTTCCTTGTGCTGAATTGAAAAGGGCTTTCCATAAGGACATGTTAAGGCTGAAAGTCAGCTAGGCAGTTTAATGCTGGAATTGAAAATATGGGGTCATATTAGGGTGGTTTATTTCTACCACTTTAAACTTTCCAAAATTGTTTTCTAAGTGGCACTTGTTTTGATTTAATTAAGAAATAAACAGGAAACATGTGAATAGAATTTAGGAGAATTGATTAAATAAAGATACAAAGGTTTGTTGCGATCTACTTCCAACTCCTATCTCCTTGTGCTTTTCTCTTCTGTCTTCCTTAGGCTTCTTCTTTCTAATAAACTATATGGTCCCCTTTTTGATGGACATAGCTTTACATAGTTATACTAGGAAAGAAAGCTAGTAAAAAAAAGATAAAATGCCAAGACATCAACCCATAATACTTGACAGAATTTACATTCTTTGCTTCCTTTACACTCAGCAGGGTTTTTTTATAACTTTTTTTTTTTTGGAATATAGTTGATTAACAATGTTGTGTTAGTTACAGGTATACAACAAAATGATTCAGTTATACATATACATGTATCTAGTTATTTTATATTCTTAGGCTATTAACATATGTAGTTCTAAAAAGTTTTGAGGTGACTGAAAATGCACAAAGATAAAAATGCTTTCCTAAATGCAATATTGAGTGAAAAATTAGGTTTTGAATGGAAAGGACAGTCAAGATTCTCATGGAGTAATATTCCATTGTATATATGTGCCACATCTTCTTTATCCATTCATCTGTCAATGGACACTTAGGTTGCTTCCGTGTCCTGGCTATTGTAAATAGTGCTGCAGTGAACATTGTGGTACATGACTCTTTTTGAATTATGGTTTTCTCAGGGTATATGCCCAGGAGTGGGATTGCTGGGTCATATGGTAGTTCTATTTTCAGTTTTTTAAGGAACCTCCATACTGTTCTCCATAGTGGCTGCATCAATTTACATTCCCACCAACAGTGCAAGAGGGTTCCCTTTTCTCTGCACCCTCTCCAGCATTTACTGTTTGTAGATTTTTTGATGATGGCCATTCTGACTGGTGTGAGATGATATCGCATTGTAGTTTTGACTTGCATTTCTCTAATGGTTAATGATGTTGAGCATTCTTTCATGTGTTTGTTGGCAATCTGTATATGTTCTTTGGAGAAATGTCTATTTAGATCTTCTGCCCATTTTTGGATTGGGTTTTTTGTTGTTTTGTTATTGAGCTGCATAAACTGCTTGTAAATTTTGGAGAATAATCCTTTGTCAGTTGCTTCATTTGCAAATATTTTCTCCCATTCTGAGGGTTGTCTTTTCATCTTGTTTATGGTTTCCTTTGCTGTGCAAAAGACTTGAAGTTTCATTAGATCCCATTTGTTTATTTTTGTTTTTATTTCCATTTCCCTAGGACGTGCGTCAAAAAGGATCTTGCTGTGATTTATGTCATAGGGTGTTCTGCCTATGTTTTCCTCTAAGAGTCTGATAGTGTCTGGCCTTACATTTAGGTCTTTAATCCATTTTGAGTTTATTTTTGTGTATGGTGTTAGGGAGTGTTCTAATTTCATTCTTTTACATGTAGCTGTCCAGTTTTCCCAGCACCACTTATTGAAGAGGCTGTCCTTTCTCCACTGTATATTCTTGCCTCCTTTATCAAAGATAAGGTGACAATATGTGGGTGGGTTTACCTCTGGGCTTTCTATCCTGTTCCATTGATCTATATTTCTGTTTTTGTGCCAGTACCATACTGTCTTGATTACTGTCGCTTTGTAGTATAGTCTGAAGTCTGGGAGCCTGATTCCTCCAGCTCCGTTTTTCTTTCTCAAGATTGCTTGGCTATTCAGGGTCTTTTGTGTTTTCATACAAATTGTGAATTTTTTTGTTCTAGTTCTGTGACAAATGCCAGTGGTAGTTTGATAGGGGTTGCATTGAATCTGTACATTGCTTTGGGTGGATGGACCTAGAATCTGTCATACAGAGTGAAGTAAGTCAGAAAGAGAAAAACAAATACCATATGCTAACACATATATATGGAATCTAAAAAAAAAAAAAAGTGGTCATGAAAAACCTAGGGGCAAGATGGGAGTAAAGATGCAGACCTACTAGAGAATGGACTTGAGGACACAGGGAGGGGGAAAGGTAAGCTGGGACAAAGTGAGAGAATGGTAGTGTATATATGGGCATATATACACTACCAAATGTAAAATAGATAGCTAGTGGGAAGCAGTCGCATAGCACAGGGAGATCAGCTTGGTGCTTTGTGACCAGCTAGAAGGGTGGGATAGGGATAGTGGGAGGGAGGGAGATGCAAGAGGGAAGAGATATGGGGATATATGTATATGTATAACTGATTCATTTTGTTATAAAGCAGAAACTAACACACCATTGTAAAGCAATTATACTCTAATAAAAATGTTTAAAAAAATTCTCATGGAAAGTCTAGAGATGGAGAAGGAAGAAAGAGATTCATATTTTGGAAATCTCATAATAAAACACCATTGCTTGTTTTCTGTGATTGAATAATGTAACACAGATGCCTCCAAGTTTTCCAGTTATTTGAGGCCATCCTCTATGTTAACAAAAGAGTAATATGGCTTTATCCCATCCCATGTCCCACAACATGTAATCCCAAACTTGTCTCCAGTGTTTCCACAGATTTCTGAGAGGGCTTACATCATCATCATCATCATCATCACCATTATATATTTTTAATTTATCATAAATGTCTTCATAGCTGATCCCTAACTTAATATTCCTTTTCAGCATCACACTTTTTATTGTGACGTACATCTGCTTCCCTTCTCTTGTTTTGTCAGTTTACTCCAACGTGCTTGTGTGTAGCAGAAATTTACAAAGGTTTACTAAAGGTTTGGGGGAGGCGGAGAATAATTGCATCAGACATAAGAAAACAACTTCATATTTGATATAAGATACCATTCTTCTTAGAATCGCTTTAGTTATTTCCTTATCAAGAGGGATTCTAATGGCATTGTTCCTCTGATGATACCTTGCAGTGAAGATTTACATCTCTCCTCACTTTTTCCCTCCTCCTTTCCAGAGCCCTTACAGTATCTTTCATGCATCCAGTGAACAACTCCTGAACACCTTTGACTTTCTTTTTTTTGTTTGTTTGTTTGTTTGTTTGTTTGTTTTGCAGTACGCGGGCCTCTCACTGCTGCGGCCTCTCCCGTTGCGGAGCACAGGCTCCGGACGCGCAGGCTCAGCGGCCATGGCTCACGGGCCCAGCCGCTCCACGGCATGCGGGATCCTCCCGGACCGGGGCACGAACCCGCGTCCCCTGCATCGGCAGGCGGACTCTCAACCACTGCGCCACCAGGGAAGCCCTTTGACTTTCTAATTCAAAGTATTATGGATTTATCTTTGTTTTTCTCTCTATTTTTAGAAATGGGTGAGGGAAGAGCTTTGCCTTTTATATCCAAAGAGAGTCACCTAAGTATTTTACTAGGCTTTGCTACACTAAAACTCTCCTGAATTATCTCTCTTCTTTAGATGGTATTTGTGGTTATGATTAATTTCTGTTTTAAAATACTTGTTTCCCTCCAGCTATTTCAACTATTCAAGTTAAGAGGTCACATGAATATTTGACCATTTTTTTGGCTCTGAATTGTTTACCTTTAAACGACGTTTTTCAAAGTAATTCTATTTGCAAACAATGTATTTCTAAAGATCTGCATACAGGCTGAATTTTGTCTCCTGCCAATTTGTATGTTTAAGTCCTAACATCCAGTACATCACAATGTGACTATATTTGAAGATAGGGCCTTTAAAGAGGTGATTAAGTTTTTAAACTGAGGTCATTAATGTAAGCCCAACTCCAATATGACTGTTGTCCCTACAAGAAGAGAATATTTGGACACACAGAAAAACACCTGGGATACATGCACAGAGAAAAGGCCGTGTGAGGACACAGAGAGAAGAGGTCATCTGTAAGTCCCAGAGGGAGGCCTCAGGAGAACTCGAACCAGCAAACACCTTAATCTTGATCTTCTAGCCTCCAGAACTATAGGAAAATAAATTTCTGTTGGTTAAGCCACTCAGTCTTTGGTATTTTGTTATGGCATCCCTAGAAAACTAATCTAATATGATAGACACTAGTTTTGAAACTTTGCCACAACAAGTAAAAAGCAATAATGATCCATTGAGAGAGAGAGAGAGAGAGAGAGAAACTAAGTACCAAGTTACACAGAAGTTTCTTTGGAAATGTTGAAGATAGTTTTCCAAATGACATTAATATAGGAAATAGATAAAATACTATCTGGATGATTATCCTAATTTATATATTTTAAGGAAAATAAGTACATGATGGTGAAGACAGAGTACAGTTTAAAAGATACTAAAAATACTTTGATAGTCCTACACACATGCATTTAAGCTGGATTAGTATAAGTTTATAGCACTATCCCTTGGCTATTTTGATTATGAAGTATGTGCATTTTTGATGTTTACATTTTAAGCACTTAGTTTTTCTTCATGAATATGACAAGCAAAAAGTTCAAATCTATTTAAATATATTTGGCATTAAATCTTCAAATAAGTATTTTCTAATTTAATTAACAGCAAAGACTATGTTTTCCACATCTGTAAGGGAAAATGAAAATGCATTTAATTCGGCATTATCATTTCAACTGTACTCTGCTTAATAATCAATATTTATTTAAAAATCCAGAAAAAAAGGAATATTTCAAATATTTTCTGAGTGTTCTTTTGATTTTCCCCCCTTTAGACAGCTAGAGCTCTTGAGAATGGATAGAATGAGGAAAAAAAATGATACGTGTGTTATAAAGCTTCTTATATTATCCAACAACCTCATTTAAATAAATTTTCTTAGTAATTAGGGATAATTATTAAAACTGAAAATCAAAGATATGTCAACTGATAAATAAAGAAAACCCTTTTACTTAATATTAGCTCCATATAGAGGCATAGGAAAAAGTAGACTTATCCTGATTTTTTTTCAAGTGATCTTTGAAAACAACTACATCATTTTTTCCCTTGACTTCATATATGATTCACTTTTGGAAGAATTGAAATTTCTGACCAAGTCTTTTTTTAATGAGAAGGATAGAAAAATTTCACACCCACACACATTTATAAAGATTTAACAAAATGTAATTTTTGACTTTAAAATTCCCACTGGTATTGGCAGCTTTTAGGAAATTAAGAAATTTATAATGAGAGCTCTTCCACTGAAGCAATGACTCGTGAAACCTTAGAAATTGCTGCAGAATGATCAAGTGTGGATTTCTTATGACCTCTGAGAGATGGGCTTAGAAATCTTGACTTTCTGTTTTTTTCTCAGATTCAAGCCACGTAATCGGACAGTCACAGGCTTGAATTACACTTGCTGTAGGATGTGTCCCCAAGTTCTCATGCAATTTCCTTATCTAGAATTTTCTTTCCTTCCCATAGATTCCAGGCAAATAACAACATATTCTTAAGTCACTACAAGAATTTTCTGATCCTTAAAATCTGTTGTATATTCCACCCTGCTATTTCCATGACTGCCAGTTTCTCTTCGGATTCACCTGTCTGTCCGTCTAATCAGGGTACTGTTTCAGGCCTGGTTCAGGTATCAGTTTTGCTCAAGTGGGAGAACAATTATCTGATTGACCTCCCGAATGCCCACCATTTTTCATTCAGTTTATGTTCTCTGACCTCTAAATGATCACAGCTTTTGTAGTAGCTTTAAAGAAGACTTGCTCTTTCATTCGGGTTTATATATCTCTCCAAAAAGGAACTCAGAAGGTCAGAGAACACCAAAAGGATACCATCGAATAAATGTCCTCATTCCATTTTGAGGACAGGTTGTGAGATGGAGATGTGTGTGTGTGTGTGTGTGTGTGTGTACACATATTTACATATATACTTCAGTAGAATTCTACAAGTTGTACATTATTTCATCCTGAGTTAGCATGAAAAAAATGGGTCACAGAGAAGTTAAGTAACTTGTTTAAACTTACAAAACTAGTGTTTTACAAAAGAAGATTCAAACCCATAACTCTTTCATCCAAAAGCCCATGCTTTTTCCATGCCACCATGCTGTGTCTTGAACCAGTTATTTTTATCGATTTGACTGGCCAACCAAATTAAAGTTGAATTTTATATCCCTATTCACATCTTTCCTCTTCACTCCACTGCCATGAATTCTTAAAAGCTTAATGAATGAGCTCTGATAATTAGCATCTGTCTTGTAAGTGGAATGGAAATATTCATGGCCAGGTTTCTTAACCATGGGGGGAAAAAAAGCCCTTTTAATGTGAAGCTCATGGCCTGATGAGTAATCACAGTACACCTGTCAACATTATGAAAACACTCTTTTGAAGGTTGTGATTTTTTTCAAAAGACTATCATAAAAAGAATCAGTCTTTTTAAACTTCATGTGGTGATGCCTCATTGCCATGACTCAGCAGGTATTTTTATAGCTCCCTAGGCATAAGACAGTTTTGAAATGATTGTATCAGATCTTCAAATTCAGTAGTCTTCTAAAGAAATTATTTTAAAGGGTTTTATTTGTGTTATTTAATAGATTTAAGAGGTCAGGTATGGCCTGAAATAAAATCATATAGTAGATGGTACTTGTCTTTGTTTTGCCAATTTTATATTTTTCCATGACCTTTTCTCCAGTTGTCCTATGTTTTCATACCTTTCCGAGTTTCTCCTATAGTAAGAAAGTGAGGGATAGATTAATTTGTATTAAGATGTGAATAACTAACAAAATGACACCCTCAAAATTTTATTTTTTTTTAAACCCAAATAATGAATTGTCTCTGGTAAAAATATCATCTGCAGTAGTAGAGATATAGTATCAATAGAAAGCTTTACGTGATAACCCAGAGCCTTTTCTCCTCACTCACTGTCATTGCTATTTTAAAGACTGGAAGTCAACATTTTCATATTCATCTTAGATCAAAATAAACACCATTCTTGTCAAAAGTGAAATTATGATTTATTGTAGAGTTGCTGTTTATGAAGTTTTATAAAAATCGTGGCTGATTGTTTTGTGTCTTTTCACAATGTAGTGTTATATAAATTGTTGAAGGACCCTAAATTAGTTTTATTGCCTTAGTAAAATTTTCCTGGTTTATATTCTACATTTCTATTTTATCATTCTTTATTTGCATGTGCACTTACGGAAAGCCATTGAAAGTCACAACTCTATTGTGAAGAGAGAAGAGGATATCACTAATGATTAAAAAATTTTTTCAAGGGTTAGATTCCATGTGCTGGTGGACATAATTCTAAAACTCACATCTGGGGTTTCCCTGGTGGCGCAGTGGTTGAGAGTCCGCCTGCCGATGCAGGGGACACAGGTTCGTGTCCCGGTCTGGGAAGATCCCACATGCCGTGGAGCGGCTGGGCCCGTGAGCCATGGCCACTGAGCCTGTGCATTCCGAGCCTGTGCTCCGCAACGGGAGAGGTCACAACAGTGAGAGGCCCGCGTACCGCAAAAAACCCAAAAAAAACAAAAAATAAACCATAAACAATATTAAAAGACAAAAATCAGACTAGAAAATATTTGCAATAAATACCATAAGTATATATACTTAAGTGTTTAGCCTTAATGTATACAGTTATCTTGCAAGTTCAAGAAACATAAATTTCAAATATAAAAATAAAGAAAACAAATTTTTTTTTTTTTTGCGGTACACGGGCCTCTCCCTTTTGTGGCCTCTCCCATTGCAGAGCACAGGCTCCAGACGCGCAGGCTCAGCGGCCATGACTCACGGGCCCAGCCGCTCCGCGGCATGTGGGATCTTCCCGGACCGGGGCACGAACCCGTGTCCCCTGCATCAGCAGGCGGACTCTCAACCACTGCGCCACCAGGGAAGCCCAAGAAAACAAATTTAATTACCAAAACTTAATCAATTAGACAATAACTACTTGAAAAAATTTCAATTTCCATAATAACTAAAGCAACGCAAGTTAATAATAATTTTACATATCAAATTGGAACAAACTTTTAAAATATATGACATGATGGAAAAGACAATGATGTACATTATAGGAATAGGAGAGGTAATTGTGATAACCTTTCTGGAAAACCATATATATATAATATAGAGTCTTTAAAAATAGAAATAGTTGTATCCTTTGAGCCAGTAATTTCATTTATAATAAATTGGCCTAAATAATTATTAACATGCATGCTCAAAATTTATGAACAAAGATTTCCTTCCTGGAGTGTTCATAATTTTTTTAAAAATCTAAAAATTTCATATAAATTGGTTTCATATAAATTCATGAATTCATATTTCATATATGGTTTCATATAAACCATAGGGAAGCCCTATGGTTTATTTTTTATGCACTTGATTTACAAGGTAAGAATGAATTCCATTGATTTTTCTTTTGTGATATCTTCATTAACAAGAGCAATTTCAAAGAAATGACTTTATAACCAAACCCTTACCAAAGTTTCATGTTTATACGCTTGGGTTATGCTCCAAATCTCTGACATTAGGAGAGAGGAAAAAGGGGCTTGAAACAGAAAAATTTTTCTTTGTAAGATTAAAAAAACAAACACAATGCAGACCACACTAGGCTAAAAAGAAGTTTAGTCAACCCAAAGGTGCTATTTATTATCCTTCCTGTCTCATAATGTTTAAGAAAACACTACTTTCTTTAATCAATATGCAATTTTGGTTGTAGTAAAAAGAGCCACAGACACAAAGGAAAGCATGGTGTTGATTTCCTGCTAGTTCCTGACTGAATTTTTTTTTTTCTTTTCCTCAGACTTCTTTTCTGAGAACTTATTCATTATTGCTTTAATTCCAAGGATTCCATCTTATAAAAAGCTGAAGTTCTACAATTGCGGACTTTCATACTATCTTTTCATTTTAACCATGAGTCATTTCTGTAACCTTTTTAGAGCCCACTTATCATAAAAAATCTTTCTCAGCATTTCCTTTAACCCTTGTAGGCAGATCATTTTTAAGACTCTTACTACCTACCATCGTGACCTTCCTTGCTAAACTCCACTTAACTTTAGTCATCCCAATTGTTGAAGATTTTCTTTTAAAGCAAGAAATATTGTCCAATTTGGCTGTTTTTACAGAAATACCTCAAAAATCTAAAAATAGCATTTATTACCAACTTGTAAAATATCAAAAATTTCTAAGTCTTATACTTTATTTGAGCTTTACCTTCCCTGTCCTTTCTGCCCCAGAGCTTCTTTCTTTTCCTAAATATCACACCTGGGTCTGAATGATTAGGCTCAAGGAAGGTGCATAGGTCAGGGCTGTTATAATAAATTAAAAAAATAGTCACAATGTGATAATGTTAAGATGTTTCCAGGCCAACATTAAAATTAGAAAAAAAAATTGTATTTCCCTTGGTAAACCTACATGAAGTGAATAAATTCCTAGAAAGTCTCAAATTACTAAAACTGACTCAAAAAATAGAAAATTGGAGTAAACTTATAACAAAGGAATTGAAATAGAAAATAAAAATCACCACACACACAAAAATACAGGCCAGATGCTTTTATTGATAAATACTATCAAGCATTTAAAAAACAAATAAAAGCAATACTTTGGCAACTCAGAAGTTAGAGGAGAGTGAATACATAACTACTCAGTCTGTTAGTAGTTATGGACCAGCATTATCCTGATACCAAAGTTGGACAAACACATCTCAAGGAAAGAAGATACAAACCAATATCCTTCATTAATATAGATGAAAAAAAACCTTCAACAAAATATGATTGAACTGAATCCAGCAACATATAAAAATAGTTATGTAGCATGATCAAAAGGGGTTTATCCCAGAAATGCAAGGTTGGTTTAACATCCAAAAATAAATTAATGCACTACCCCATATGAATGGAATAAAGGAAAAAATATGATTATCTTACTAGATACAGAAAATAATTTAACAAAACCTAATGTCTATTCTTGATAAAAATTTTTGAATGAATTGTAAATGCAGTGAAAATTTCTCAGTCCGATAAAGGACGTCTATAGAAATCTACAGCTAACATAAGTAATGTTGTAAGATAATGTCTTTCCCTAAGATCAGGAATAAGATTATCATGTTCACTATTGTTATTTCTATTCAACAGCGTATAAGAGGTTCTAGCCCATGCAGTCAGGAAGAAAAAGGAAATGTAAAGAATCTAGATTATACAGGAAGAAATAAAATTGTCTTATGTACAGATGACTTGATCCTATATGTAGAAAATTCTGAGTAATTCAGAATAAAATTACAATGTAACTAATAGTTCTGGCAAGGTCACAGAATAAAATATCAATATAAAAATGAATTGTTTATGTATGTATATACATTCAATGAACAATCCATAAATGAAATTAAGGAAATAATTCCATTCAAAATGATTCAAAGTGAAAAAAAAATTGGGAATGAATTTGAAAAAGTGGACCTTTTTTTACCTCATTTTATGAGAATTTTTATGATAATTAATGTTTTGAGGAATTATGTTTAAAGGTGGTAAAAGAAAAAGAAATTTGCAAGTAGAAAAGAAGCGTATGATACTGTAGATAATAAAAGAGAGGTCCTCATTTTCAGGGGTGGCCTTAATAGTAGGAAAGTTGGCATTTTTTACTCCTTTTTTACAAAATAAAACAAAAACATGAAACCCTTTATCTCTCTAATCCTGAATGTTAACCCCTAAATTGTAAGCATATGATTTAGCAAATTGAAATATATTCCTTTTGCGTAAACCAAATTTTGACCTTGTTAATAGTCATCTTTAAAGCTTACACGTAAATGTATAATTTAATTGAATGATTTAAAGAACTTTTTTGAGACCATATTTTGATCAAATAACAGTCTATCAAATTCCAAGGAAATATGATAGTGATGAGCCCTGGTATCTGGAAATCAAAAAAGCATGAAGAGGAGGATAAGCAAGAATGTGGAATCTTGAAGGCAAAATTTATCTTCCTCAAATTTTACTTTACCAAAGTCCATCTCATATTAGATATTAAAGATCTGAATATTAGTGAATTTGTTAATAAATTTAGCTCAGTCAGTAAGTATCTGTTAAATAGCAATGGGTTTAGTACTGTTCCAGGCCCTGGATTAAAATAGTGAACAAGTCACTTACTATGCAAGACTTCATGGAGCCATGTTCCACTAGGGGAGACAGATAATACTTAAATAATAATGCAAGTTAATGAATGCAGGCTTTGCCAATGCTCTGCAGGATTAGTATAGAATGCTAAGATAATACTTTGCAAAGGGACTTCATCTAGTCTGGAGTTAGTGAGTTGAACTTTGAACTGAAAGCCACACAGTGTGTAGACATGAACTAGATTCAGTGGAGTTGCATGGTAAGATGGCAGGACCGTATACGTATCCACAGAAATTACCAGGACTGTTCCTTCATGGTTTATTTAAATTTTAGAACACTTAGGGATAAGCTTAGTCCATTTAAGTTTTTTTTCATTTTAAAATAATAGTCTTTTATTAAACTATCCAGATGTAAGATGAAGAAAAACTGCAGTAATATCTTGAGTCTCTCAACTGTATATGAGATAGGGACTTTATCTGCTTTTGTTTATTGCTGTACCCTCATGCCTAGGACAATGTCTGGCAGAAGAAAAGTACTCAGGAAATATTTATTGAATGAATGAATCAATCAATTAATCAATCAAAAATATCTGAGAAAAACCCTTTGAGTTTTCTATATTACCACTTCTCCATTAATTATTATGTACTACATAAACATATTACTAGAAATGCTTACTTATCTTTTTCAGCTCCTTGCTGCAATTATCTCCTGAAAACATAATGTTTCAGCTCCCCCACAAAATGTGTGAAAACTTTGAAAGCAGGTGGACATTGACAATATATTCTCTGGTTTCATGATGATTTGATTCAGTGTGCAAATGATGTGGTTAATCATGCCAAAGCAATTCCTAAAGCCTGCCTTTTCTCTGATTTGCATACTGTCCTCTAAACAAGGCCTGGGAATGTACAGTAAGACTGATTGGCATACTTATACTACTTTATATATTCAAATTTTTACTTTATGATTATACTTGCTGATACTAGGATTTTTAAATAGAAAATATGCTCTATTGTAAATATTTTTGAATATATTAGAATCATAATATCTTGCTAAGCATCAAAAAGTCACGTTTATGGTCAATTAATACTATGGATTATGTATTTCTCATAACTCTAAATCTTTGTTTTGTGTAAGCCATCTCTCTTTGAATTCTTGAATACCAATGCTTATTTAATTATGTTATTTAATTACTTTCTTAATTTATTTCTGAATAAATAGACATTCAGTGATATGCTTTTACCATGCAAATGAAAATTAGTTAAGAATATTTTCAATTCGGTTACTCAGGATGGAAAAAAATCTCTTAGTCATCCATAGTCACGGAAAGAAATGACAATAATTGAATATAAATATATAGAAAAGTTGGAAGTGGCAATTACATATTTGTTCATAATTGATTTTAAAATAAAGAGAAGTCATTCTGATAAGGGTTCTCTTTCCTAGTTACTAAAATTTCCAATGGAGATATGTTAAAATATTAGCATATATGTATTTGTAATAATACATATTTATATGTATGAATACATCATTTTTTAATTAGCTGATTACTTTTTATATGGATTGATAAGCATACACTGAAGCTATGAACTTCCACAAATTCAGTGTCATAGTTATGGAGTCATTAACATTTAATTGTCATTAATAATTCTAAAATCTTTATAAAATAAAACTATATTATGTGTAATATTTAATAATTGCAGCAGATGCTGTGATAAGCTGACTGGATCTCCCCTTCAGAACTGAGGCACTCAAGCCCCTGCTGCTGGGAGATTTGACTGCTGATGTGTCTGAACTGAATCCCTTGTTTGGAATTGCCCTCAGCCAAAGAGGGCTGCCTTGCCAAAGTCCTGGCCTCTCAGAGGTGGCAACCAGTACCAAGGACTGTAGATACTGCTTGTAGAGGCCCAGCCCCCTTGGCTCAATGTGTGACACCATGAAACAACCCTTCCAATTTCAGTGCTCTGTATGGACCAACCGAGGCCTCTGTTGAGGCTGTTAAAGTTCAGTTCCTCCCTCTAACCAATCCTACTTTCTTTATCCCCTCACTAATGTTGATTCCCTAGGGTGCTCCCCAGATTTCTGTCCTGCATGCAAATTTCCATCTCAGGAAAATCTGATCTTAGTTGATGCTGGGTGTGGTCTAAGAAATCTGATTCTAAAATGGATTTTGATTTTAGCCAGCTGCTGACTTTGGGAGCCCTGTCACTAGTGGCAGGTGGAAAAATGATAACTCTGGCATGCTATCAAGGTGCGGTAACAACATTCACTGGGATGGGATATTAAGGGAAGGGAATGAAGTTGCTGGCACAGTATCTCAGGATTTTGAGAATTCAGAATATGCAGCATTTATAAGGATGGAGAAATCACATGGCTGTTGCCGAGTGCCATTTATGCACTGGAAAAAGACAATGAAAAAATGAGGCAAAGTGTGATGTGGAAGGGCTTCCTCAACAGCATTTAAAGCAACTGTGATTTCTCGCCGCTGGAGGGCAAAAAGCTCAAAATCACGCCTAGGACTTACTTCTATAAGTGGCCTACCCACAGAGAATGTTGACTGTCCAGCCCTGGCATGTCTACTGCAGTCAAGGCCATGTCCCTGAATGGCAAGTACACAACTTAAGAGGGAGTTCTTCCTTGAAATGTGTGTTTTAGCTCCTTGCTGACCTCACCCTAGACTTGGCCCTGACTCTGAGAAGGAGAATCTAGCTGGCTAGTGCTGAAGCTTCTGGGTGGTGGCAAGAGGAAGCTAGTTTTAAGAGGTGAAAACAATGCAAAGTAAATTAACTGCTGTTACAGTAAGGAACTGCTACGGCCAGAGTGAAGAATCATTGCTTGAATGATACACCAAAAAAAAAAAAAAAAAAAAAAAAGGAAGCACACAGGAAGCCCATGATGGCAAACAGGAAGAGCAAGTCGTTTCTTCTTCCTCCAGCCTTGTAGTCTATCACTAGCGACACATACTGGCAAATCCTATAGTCAGCAGGCAGAGCAGAAATGTAGTTTGCAGAGTCCCAGCACCAACATACAAAGTTGAATACAGAAGGGTGAACCTGAGAGACAATCATTTAGTAACTGCTTTAGTAGATTGATAGGAAGTAAAGCCTAACTGCAATGGGTAGGAGTGAGGATTGGAATAGAAGACTTTGAGACAGTTAGTATATAAAATTTTTCAAATTTCTATAAAATGATGTATAAAAATGGGCCATTAGCTAGAAGGGAATGAGAATTTTTTTTTGGGCGGTACGCGGGCCTCTCACTGTTGTGGCCTCTCCCATTGCGGAGCACAGGCTCCGGACGCACAGGCTCAGCGGCCATGGCTCACGGGCCCAGCCGCTCCACAGCATGTGGGATCTTCCCCGACCGGGGTACAAACCCGTGTCCCCTGCATCGGCAGGCGGACTCTCAACCACTGCGCCATCAGGGAAGCCCGGGAATGAGAATTTTTTTTAATTCATTTTTTTTAAATATGAGAAACTACGTTTTTAGATAGAAGTCCTTATGTGTTGATAGGAATGATTGACTAAGAGAAAAAAAGGCATCCTCTAATGTGAAAAAAAGGGAAAATTGCTAGAGTAATGTTCTTGAGTTGGCAATGGGGCAGTGGAGGGTTTGGCCTTGGATAGAGACACAGAGAGTTTGTACATATTAGTAATGATGGCAGAGCTCATTACAACTCATGAACTTGGTTTTACAGATGTGGTAGAAGGAACATGTGAATGTTTTCACTGCTTTTCTCAGTGAAGTAGAAAGCAAGGTTACCAACTGAGAGTGAAGAGAGGTGAGAAAGCAGATTTGGTTGTTTTTAAATATTTGTTCAAAAAAGTGGTAGAAGGAAATGACCAAAGAAAGGGTCCCTTCAGTTTAGTGGTCATGGATTTAAAATGAGATGTGTCAGCGTGACTGTGTGCTTTCTCCAACTATATTCAACTGTGAAGAGAGAGGTATGAAGTAGGTTGGCTTTTGTATAATGTTAAGATTGGGGTTTAAAGGGATAGAAGGACAAGGGAATGGTTTTAATAATAGACTGTTGAATCTAAGAAGACTAAAGTGCAAGTAAGAATAAGAAATGTGAGAGACTCAATGGAAAGAAGTTAGAGTGGAAGGATAGCAAGTTGCATCAAATGAGCAACAGAGAAATAGAGTGTGCTGAAAAGAAAGACTTCTTATTGATTAATTTTGATCTTCCAGTCCATGTTGGAAGATAAAAATTAACCCATAGACAAGCAAGCACACATTATGTACACAAGTCACTACTTAGTGTCGAAGTGATTTTTAAGGTGAAGGCAGATTTTTCTTTACCAATAAACTTCTACAGTATTAGATGGAAAGCAAAGTGGTTAGATATAAATAGGTTTATATGATTCAAACCAATATACAACACTAAATATTAGTCACAGGTATATTATATTGTATTTTATGTAATAGGAACTATAGAAAAATGGAGGCCCTGGCTAGTTTCTTTGAGAGAATTTAACTGAAAAAGTAGGAAATGTTAAGCCTCTGACACTTGAGAACTAAAACCAACATACATTCTTGTGCCTGGGTGAAACAATTCTGGGAAGAAGCATGCTTTCCTCTTTCTGTGTTAAACAGCACAGGGACTGGGAAAAAAAATAAATTGAGCTACTTGTTCCAAGAAGTATTTGCTTCTGGAAGATAAGAACAACTAATTTTAGTTGGCAGAATTCTAATATGATCCACAGTGACCTATGTCATTGCATAATCCCCTCCCCTTAGTGTGGCGGTATTTATAAATTGCTTCTAAGCAATAGAATATGGTAGTGTTATCCTCAATGTTACCAACACTGCCCCCTTTTTTTTCAAGAATGCAATGCTGAGATTGATGTGACTGAAACGTTACCCTCTATGAATAGTCTGTGAGAATACTTTCAAAGTTTAGAAAACTCTAATTCAGTACACATTTAAGTGGAATCCGCTAAGATTTTTAACACTCATGGTGTTAAAAATATGTGTGAAGCAGAAAAGGACATAGCTGAACAAGTTTATAAAGCTTGTGGAAAATGTAAGGAGTGTAAAACCTATGATTTACCCATTGTATTATTAACAGGTACTTTATGGAAAATATTAGAATGTATCATGTGTTATTGAACAAGTAGTGCCAGTGATGAACTTCATTTGTTCTTATGGACTTGCATATCCTGACTTGCTTTACCAAAGAGGGGTTCGATAGCCTAACAATGTGCTTTGTTTTGTTTTGTTTTGTTTGTGATGCTCAAGGATGACGTGAAATTTTCCTGAGGGAGAAGAACTACCCTCAAACACTATCATCAAATACTAAATGACTCTGGAAGTTAGTTTTTGCTTCAGACTTGATAATATTTCTTAATGAGTTTAACCAAAATTATGAGACAAAACAGTGCTTATATGTGAAATTCACACTAGAGTAAAGTCATTTTTTTAACTATTAACACTTAATCTTTATTTTTTTACATCTTTATTGGAGTATAATTGCTTTACAATGGTATGTTAGTTTCTGCTTCATAACAAAGTGAATCAGTTATACATATACATATGTTCCCACATCTCTTCCCTCTTGCGTCTCCCTCCCACCCTCCCTTTCCCACCCCTCCAGGCAGTCACAAAGCACCGAGCTGATCTCCCTGTGCTATGCGGCTGCTTCCCACTGCTTCCCACTAGCTATCTACCATACGTTTGGTAGTGTATATATGTCCATGCCTCTCTCTCGCTTTGTCACAGCTTACCCTTCCCTCTCCCCATATCCTCAAGTCCATTCTCTAGTAGGTCTGTGTCTTTATTCCTGTCTTACCCCTAACATTTTTGAATCACAAGTAATGTCATGCTGCTTTATACACTTCCTGCGCTGTCAAAAGTTAAAATGAGAAGCAAGATCTCCACTCCCACTCAAACTATAGTGAATGTACTTGCTCAAACCACAGTTCCGTTAACATTTTTCAAGCTTCAACACAAGTGCAAATGAAATCTATGTATTTCAACATCTATTTAACTTTGCAGTTGAGGAGTACCCACCTAAACTTCAATTGGAGGGATTAATCTACAATGTAATGACATGCTGAAAGGCAAGTATCAAGAGAAGAGCCTAATAGAATTCTATAAATGCCTTCCAAATGATGAATATACTTAATTAAAATTACATGCTTGTGGATTGAAATCAGTATCACCAGTATTTGGCAATACCTATCTATGTGAAAAGACATTTTTAAAGATGAAATATATAAAATCTTATTATAGATCAGCATTAATAGATGAATATTTGTTATCAATTTTGATTATAGGAAACATTAACTTTGAACCCCAAATAAGCAAAATCTTGTCCTCTCCCACAAATAATTATATTCTTCTCATTAATAGATCTGTGTTACACACATTTGTACTCAATTATTATTATATTTAAATTTCATCAAACAATTTGGAATTTTTTTTCTCTGTTTTATGACTACTCATATAATATCCTAGATTATAACTGTCCACAAAGCCTCAAATATTTACTATTTGGCTCTTTAAAGAAGAACTTATCTGACTCTGATAGTTGAAAGACCACAGAAGTTAAACATAAAAGAATAAGTAACACTGTAAGTTAAGATATTTAATGTGTCAAATAAGAGACATTGATAACAAAGAATGTTGGGGCAAATGGAGGAAGACCTCTCAGGGGAAGTAGGATTCAAGCTGTGACTTAAGGATTGGCTAGGAAGGAGGCAGAAGAAGAAAGTTGCTTTACGCAGGGGGCATGACACAAAAGACAAAAAGCCAGACATGTAAAAGTTATATTTAAGAACCCGTGAGTTGGCCTGTTTGGCTAGATAAGAAACTTCACTTAGAAGGGTATAAGAATGGAGGGTGAATGGGCAAGTTTGTCAAGGCTCCTGAATGCTAAGTGTTAGGGATTGAATGTTTGTCCACTCCATCCCCCCACCCAAATTAATATATTGACACTCTACCCTCCCAATGTGATTGTATTAGGAGGTGGGCTTTTTGAGAGATAATTAGGATTAGATGAGATTATTGGAGTGGATCCCTCATGAATGGGAATAGTGCCCTTACAAGAGTCATGAGAGAGTTTGCTGCTTCTCTGTACTCTCTACCATGGCAGGCTACAAGGAAAGGTTGGTAGTCTGCAACCCACAAGAGGGCCCTTACCAGAACCTGACCAGGCTGCACCCAGATCTTGGACTTCCAGCCTCCAGAACTGTGAGAAATAAATTTCTGTTGTTTATGAACCACCCAGTCTATGGTATCTTTTTATCACAGCCCAAGCTGACTAAGACACTAGGCTAAGGAGCACAGACTTTTATTTTGTGGCATTCTGGAGATTTGTGATATTGAAGGAGCTACTCTTATATGCAATTTTCTGTTTATTATTCATAACTTTAAATATAACCTTCTCCCTGGTATTTTCCTCAACTCCTTCAAACAAAGTAGAGAATAGGAAAAAGATTCAACAACAACAACAACATAAAAGATTAGGAATACAGCATGGCAGAAAGAACAGAGTTAAAGTATATTTGACAGTAATTCATTTTGGTGTTATATAGTTCAAGGCAACTGTAAATCTGTGGGCTCTAGAATGTAATATCTTAAGTCAAGGAAATTATACACTCTATGGTTTCAGAGAAAGAAGTAGAATATTTGATATTTTTAAAATTGAAGTTTAATTGATTTACAATGTTGTGTTAGTTTCTGGTGTACAGCAAAGTGATTCAGTTATACATACATATATATACATATTCTTTTTCAGACTCTTTTCCATTATAGTTTATTAAAAGATATTGAATACAATTCCCTGTGCTATACAGTAGGACCTTGTTGTTTATGTATTTTATATATAGTAGTATTAAAATTTAGTTTGGTAGCAGATGGATGCCATACATGCCACACCAGGGATGTCATTGACCAAAATAGTATCAGTTTTTTTTTTTAACCAGGTCAGTTTTATTGATTCCTGGATACAATTAAGGCATAATCGAAATCCAAGCTTTTGTCCTCAGATGGTATTAGAAAAAAAATTTGAAAAAGAAAGAGGAGGGGTGGAAGGAGAAGGATTGATAACCTCAGTTGCTTTCGTTTGTTTGTTTGTTTGTTTGTTTGGCTGCATCTTGTGGTCAGTTGCTTCCTAATGCCTCACTTGTGATATTATCTCAAGGTGGGTTGGAAATTCACTTCTGAGTAGCTGTCTCCAACCTCTACTGTCTTTATCTTGGAGAGAAGTTTTATCAAAAGCAGTTTTTAAAACTGCAACAGCTATGTCCTAATCTGTGAACAAATAGATATAATCTATCCCATCTAATTATTAATTGAAATGACTGGATTCATAACAACTTTAACCCAGAAGAAAAGAGGGCTAGTTTATGTGGAATTTTACTACAAGACTAATCAAAATCTTAAGTTTTGCCTGCATTCATTTGTTTAAAGACACTGTAAATAATAATGTTATGTCATTGAACATAACATTTCTTTTAAAATGAACCTGTTTAATTATATCTTGAATTGATAATGCAAATGAGTATATAATAATTGGATCTAACACTAAAAGCATTTTGCTACCCCTTTAAACAAAAAATATTTTTTAATAGAGAAAGAAAATGAGAAAATATCATTCCATTATTGTTATATAAGTCTTTATGTTATCTGACTATTTGGGGCTCAAGTTTTACCTCCAGTCTTGTTCAGCTCCAAGAGCATTGACACAGAGTAATATGAGAAGTTCTTATATCTTATTTTTTTGTAGAGTTATTTCATTCATGCAAAATTATCAAGTGTACAATTTAAATGTAAATGATTTTATTATATTACTACTATTTCACTTTTTCTATGAGGATGTTGAGTAGAAGACTAAGTTTACAAATGATTTTTTTGCTAAGGCAGAAGAAAGATGATTGGTTTCCAAGAGGCACAGTTACTATGTAAATGAAGAAAACATCCAGATTTGTGAGTTGAGGCAGTAGAAACTAGTCAGATATAATGGATATCAAACAAGAGAATTCAGACTGTCTTTGAGAAAAGAACCATGGAGGCAGAAAATTGGGGACCAGTTAGCCATGCTTTAAAATATAGAGCCTTGTTGATCTTGGGCAAGTAGATACTTGAAACTCCAAACTTTCCTGAGACTACCTTTTACAGTTATTCCCTAGTCATACATAGTTCTGGGGTCAGGGAGAAGATGCACATATTTGAATAAAGGTTGAGTCTATGAGATAGATGAAGTAAATAAAAATGAAATAAATAGGTTATTTAGTGAAAGGAAAAAAGGAACAGAAACAGTTTATAATGTATGAGCTAGGCAAGCTCTGTGTCTGAGAGACACAGAGTACTCTCAGAGTATTACTTTGGGATATTCATAAACATTTACCCATAAGCACACACACACACACACACACACACACACACACAAACTTACTGTGATCAAACAGTACTTTCCAGATTTATTTGGCCATATAAACTTTTCTCCAATGGAATATTTTTGTGTGTGGCCAGCATTTTATGAAACAAAACTTGAAATGTAGGCACCAGATTTCATTTTGTGATGACAATAAAATCCTTGAGATAGCAATTCAGTCTTTTGTATCTTAATATTCCCAATGCCTGGCATATGGTGAATAGTATATAGCGTTTGTTGACCCTTCTTGCTTGACCCAATAAGCTAGCTAAGTCTGTATTAATTTACCTTTATAAGTGAGAAAACTGAAGGAGAAAAAAGTTGTAAAGTAATGTGCCTGAGAATCAGGGGGATTAAATGCAGATCTGTTTGATTCCAACCAGGGACACACTATCTACGTAGATTATAATGTGCCAGGCACCCTCAGGCACAGCTCCAAGAACGATCATGCCAATGACAAGCCCCTTGAATTGGATCACATTGTCCTTGCAAAAGCTGTGCACCTTCCATGCTTTTGTTGGGCAAGAGTGCCCTCACCTCTCTGTCCTCTCACAACTGCCCACCTCTAGCAGAAATAGGTGTTTCTAAGGGAATTTCTGTGGATATTGGTCCTGGTTTGGGCAACCATGAAGTATTTCATACTGGATAATGGGAATTTTAGGAGGTGTGGTCACTTCTTGGGCACCCTAGGATTTCTGTTCAGTTTGCATTATCTCTAAGGAGCACAGGAATATGGTTTAACTGTTACATTTTAGTCTCTCCCAGAGCAGTGCTTCTCAAATTTAATATTCATGTGAATTACTTAAGGATCTTGTAAAAATGCAGATTCTGATTTTGTAAGTCTGGAGGGAGGCTGAGAGTCTATATGTCTAAGAAACAACATGATGATGATAATGCTGCTGGTCTGTACCCCACACTTGGAGTAGTAAAGTCCTAGAGTGTTTGAAAATCAGAGGCAGACCCTTCCCGCGTCTGAAATTTAGAATCTTTTTGACACTCTTACTATGGTGAGACCAATGTTTCCTTTCTGAGTTGGAGAGTCCAGTAGTGGGCAAGGCTTACTTTCCTGAGTTGTCACAAACTTCAGTTGTCCTAGGGTTGTAAAGTGGCAGAGGCTTTTTATAAAGTTTCTACCTGGTTGTCATTGTGACTTTGGAGCCTGGTTTTCAAATAATATAGAATGTTTTGGTAAAAAAAATTAGAGGAATCTTTGATATGAATATAGTATTTAAGAAACTTATAAGATTAGTCACATTTCAAACTAAAAAAAAAAAAGAATTATTCAGTTCAGTGTCATTTGATCACCTATTACGTTAGAGATCAAGAATTCCAAGATGACTAAGATAGCCCTGTTCTTATGGAGGCTACTATCTAAGAGAGATAAAAAATATAAGGCAGTTCAATAACTATAAATCAATATTGCTATGTACAAAATACTATGGGTGCAGAAAAATAATCTCATTCCATTTGGGGAAGTTAGGAAGGGCTTCAAAGGAACAAAATGGAGGACAAAGTGGTGGAGGCAATTCTAGGCAACCTGAAGAGGGTAGTCAACAGCACAAGGAGGGAAGTGCAAGTGTGTTTGGAGTATCAGGCCTCCTGCTATGTACACCAAGTTCTAGCTTGGAATTGTGATAGTGGGAAGATGAGTAAAAATGAGTTTGGGGAGGAATATAGTACCATATATGAAAGGGCTTTGTATATTATGCTAAGGAATATTAACTTTTTCCAATTGGTAAGACAGAGTTTTTAGTAGTTATTAAGTATGAAAGGACACAACAGAAAGTCACCCTGGTGGAAGAGACAGGGGAGAGACAGGCAACTGGTATACAGGACTGGGGAGAGAATGAACTCAGAGAAACTAGTTTAAAATCAAAAAACTATCATAACAAGGATGATGGGGCCTGAACTAAGGCAAATAACATCTGTAAGATGAAGAAGAAAAAGCAGATTCCAATTCAGAGAATGAGGAAGAGGTCAGAGCTAAGGATAGAGTGATAAAGGGAGAAATTTTAGCTGCTTAGTAGAAGTGGTTTTATTCTTTAGAGCTATAAAGATCATTTGGTTACTAGGATAGGTGTCTCAGGGTTACAGCACATTTTAAAAACATGCACTTGCTTCTTAAATTTAGGTTGCATTTGTGTGTGTGACCAAAAGCGCAAATGCAGATCCACTTGTCCTTCAGCCCCTCCCCACGTGAACAATGGCTGTATCCAGGGAAACTGGTTGGGTCCTGGTGACATAAAGATGAACTGTCCAAGACAGAGGGAAAAAACACACTCCATCTCAGAAACTTGCTTAGGTCCCCTTGCCCTATAATCAGCCTATGTGAATTCCTGACTATCATTTTTCTCTGCTTGTGATATTTCTTGACCACTCAAAAGGCAGACCTCTTCTTCCCACAGATCCTTTAGCCATGTATGCTACTGTTTTTCTCTACCTGTTTTTCACCCCGTGAAGCCATCCATAGTGTTCAATACCAAGGAAATGTCTCTTTGTGTTCCTTCCCCAAGAAAGAAGGTAAACATAGATTGATTCACAGATTGAGGTTTACATAAACTAAACTTTATGGTATCTCCACTAGAAGTACTGAATTATGTGTTATCTATTTGATAGAGAGAGCCTTGAAACTTTAGAAGGTGGATCATTATTCAATTATATCACTTGTTTGATTTAATAAATGCTTCCTTTTCATTGGAAAATGATTTTTTGGAAACCCAAATGTAAAAATCAATACATATAATCTGAGAAAGTTGAACATATTACGGCAAAACCAAGGGAAATTTTTTTGTTATTTTACATATAAAGGTACAAACAATCCAATCCAATAAACATTTGTTGAAATCTTTTCATATATACTTCACTGAGATAGGTTCTATATTCATAGAACCTACCTCAGTGAAGTATATATGAAAAGACAGAGGCACAAGTTTTGATGGTCTTATAGTATGGTTGAATAAATAGGTAAATATATATATAGAGAGAGAGCTTGACTGTTTGAGAGAGACAGATTTATCCAAATGTTGACATGATACGTGAATGTCACATGAATGTAAACAGAGCCAATGAGAGCCAATGAACGGACTTTGAAGACTTTGAAGATGATTTCAGAATAGATTGGTGGGAAAGGGGGCTATGTAGAAAATCAGGAGTCTACGGTCTTCCATTTTATTTTGTAAGATTTTTGAAATATTTTCTTCATCAACTCCAGAATACTTTAGAATATATTTTAAGTAACCTCTCACAAGCACATTTCCTGCCTACCCTCTCCAACAACTCAGTTTCTTGGTCTGTCTCTCCACTTCTTTTAGGTGCAGTTTTGAATGAATTCCTCTGAGGAAGGCCTCATCTTATATGATTCATGCCCTTCATCCTTCAGAAAGCTTCCAAGTCACCTCCATGGCCCTCTCAGCCCAACTCTGAGTCAGTTCACTTTCACAAACCATTAGACTGCAAGCTCCATGAGGTAGGAGTTCTCTGTACTTATAACTGATGTCCTGGCTTTTCAGGAAGGTCTGCTTTGGATTTACATTACAACACCAAAAGCATTTCTCCTTTAAACTATAAAGTAAATATATGTTTTATTGAATGTTGGCTTTCACTTTAAAAATATCAATCCCTGTCAACATAGCTCTATATTGCCCTTATGAGTAACTAGACAACCTATCTATGACTTTCAGAACAGATTTTGTTCAGTGCCTGGCGTAGTGCCCAGAGAAGAACAATCATAGAAACTTTTTAAAATAATGATGCTGATAATGACAAAAGACATTTTTTCTAGAATAAATGTTATGGCATTTTACAAATGAGGAAACTTGGGTAAATAATTAAAAACTATTGGGCCTGTACAGTGAAAAGCAGTAAAAATAAATTGCTGCTTGGTCTTAATCAGAACAGCAATACATATTTATTACTCCACTTCTAATTAAACAGCAGCATTGCTAAGCATTTCCTAATCCAAATATTATCTTTATTTGCCTCCATAAACTTAAAGATTTATCTTCCCCTGTGGAACAACATAGCATAGCATTCCTTCATTTCTTGATAGAAAATTTGGCCTTTCTGCTTTAAACTATGTATGTCCCTTGACAAAAATAGTATTCTAAGTAGGTTTTTATCAGGCTTCACAAGGTCTAGAAACTTTTATTTGTCTTCCATTTGTCCTGTTAACTGATACTTAAATGAATCTTTCTACTTTACAGTCATGAGTTCCTTGGATTTCTCACTCTTGTGTTACCAGTGCCAAAACTTCTAGAATAACTAAACTAATCTTTATGTAAATAGAAACATGCCCCACAGTGCTCTGCAGCTGCTATCAAGATGAAAATACCAATCTTTTCACCTCACTCTGCTTACAACCAGCTAAGCAGCATCTGTAGCCTAACCTCTTTTGCCTCCAAACAAAGAATTGTAATGATTTAGTCCATTTTCACACAAAAAAAGATTTGTTTATTCTTTTACATTTCCAGAGATGTGTAAAGTATTAGCAGGATCAGATATTAAGAAATCACTTTATGCCATCAACATGAAACTCTTCCAAATTTGAGCACATTTGGTATCGCATAGTATGGTCATAGTTGTTCACTGCTGGTGTCTTTGACTGTAAGGTATTAGTGGATATATTCCTAATTCAATATTGGAAGATACCTTGGGATGACATTTAGCCAGAGTTGATTCTGATTTCTTTGTTGGAGAGAATCTAAAGCTCTGGGCCATCACCCAGATCTAGGACTCTTCTCCCAGTTGAGAATTGCAGTTTGGTAATAACCATCCAAAGTATGAAATTCCAGTGTTATTTAAGAATACAGCTGGTATAAATTTTCAGAGAAAAAACATATTATTGGAGCTGAGAAAGAAATTAAAGGAAAAGCCAGTGTAGCCAGTTATGTAAAATTTCAAAGTCTAGAATGAGTGTACCATCTTTGGTAATTTTTTTTTTTTATTTAAAGCTATATACATGACTACATTTGAAGTACCTGAATGTCAGCTCAAATAAATTACTTCACAGTTAAAAGGATTAGTATAAAAATGAATATGACTCAGAGTTGGGAGTGGGAAGTGTGAGAGCAATAGTTTGAAGGCAAGCAGCGAATCTTTAAAGTGTCTTACATAAGATTCATAATAAAAATACAGAGTGATACAAGCATTATCTTTATAGCTATTGATGGTAATGTATGTGGACAATTTATATTATTTTAGAATTAGCATTTTTCTGAGTAAAATGCCATGCTGGACTATGCACATTCAAGTACGAAAATCTTTTTTTTGTTGTTGTTAAGCATGGATATTTTATATTAGTAATATATAAGCTTTATCTCATGGCAGAGAATCTGAAAAGTTGGGCTAGGGGTAAATTGGTCCAGAAATGAAAGATTAAACCTAAAGGTTATACAGATAAACCTTAGACTTAGTCTTGAGTTTTTCCTAATTATTTTTGAAATTGTCTGCATGTAAGCAGCTTGTGAAATGAAAAAATGATGAAGAATCATCACAAAAAATAACAAACTTTTATTCACAAAAATATTTTTTAAATGACTTGTTTTGAAAGACACTTGTGAAAATAAGGTAGGTTTCATTTGTTGGTAATTTTCAAAAACTGTCATTTTTCCTCTAACTGATTATGATAGGCAGAATTCAAAGATGGCCCCCCAAATTCCCTACTCCTTGTATATAGAACCCATTTGATCCCCAGGACTGTAAATGTGATAGATTTTGCTCCTGTGATTAGGTTATGTTTCGAGTCACAGTTAGGCTCAAAACATGGAGATCATCTGGATATTCCTGACCTAATCACATGAGCCATTTAAAGCAGAGTTTTTCTCTGGATGGTCTTGGAAAGGGTAGTCAGAGAGATTCCAATTATGAGAGGAATTTGATACACAGGCTATTCTGTTGCTCAGGTGGGTAAGGCCACTTGGCAAGGGCCTGAAAACAGCCTCTAGAAGCTGGGAGCTGTCCCCTGTCCACAGCTAGCAAGACAACAGCCTGAGAACAGCCTGTAGAAGCTGGGAGCTGTCCCCTGCCCCCAGCTAGCAAAACAACAGCTAAGACCTACAACCCCAAGGGAATTAATTCTTCCAACAACCTCAAAGAGCTTGGAAGCAGATCTGCTGTCAATTTCCAAATAAGTATGCAGCCCTGTTGACACTGTGCAGCCTGATGAGAACTTGAGCTGAGAACTCAGCCACACTGTGCCTGAACTCCTGACCTATAAAACTGTGAGGTAATAAACAGATGTTGTTTAAGGCCACTAAGCTTGTCATAATCAGATATACAGCAATAGAAAACAAATACACTAGCTTTTCCCAACACGATTGCTTTGTGCCTGGACAGACATAGGCTTAGAAGCTCAAAGCTAGATAAAGCAAAATGAGGACAGTATGGGGCATGCATTACTCTCTTATACATTTTTTATAGGTTTGAAGGGAGAATCTAGTATGTATTTTCTGTGTAAAATGCTTCAGACTATTCTTTAATAACCTGGAAATTCCCCTGTATTAGTCAGGGCTGTCCAAAGAAACAGAACCCAAAGGATCTCTCTCTCTCTCTCTCTTTTTCTCGCTCTCTCTCTCTCTCTCTGGAGAGACAGAGACAGAAACAGATAGAGAGACTGATTTATTGTAAGGCATTGGCTCGTGTGATATTATGGAGGCTGAGAAGTTCCAAGATCTGCAGTCGGCAAGCTGGAGACCCAAGAGAACTGGTGTAGTTCCAGTCTGAGTGCCAGCAGGCTTAAGACACAGGAGAAGCCAATGTTTCAGTTAAAGTCTTAAGGCAGGAAAAAACTGAAGTCCCAGCTAGAAGACAGTCAGGCAAGAGTTAATCACAGGAGGATGATCGTTTTTGTTCTATTCAGTCTTTCAACTAATGGATGCGGCCCACCCACACTAGAAAGGGCAGTCTGCTTTCTTCAGTCTACTGATTCAGATGTTAATCTCATCCAGAAATACCCTCGCAGACACTTCCAGAATAATGTCTGATGAAATGTCTGGGCACTCTATAACCCAGTCAAGTTGACGTGTAAAATTAACCATCATGTCTATTAAGAATTTTATTGAATAGTTTTATAATTAGTGTTTACATGTACTTTAATACATAACTTCATATTGATGTTTGGGAAGAAGAGAAACATAGGAAGAAAGGCTGAGGGTAGAAAGTGGTGGGGTGAGAAGAGAGGGAGGGAGAGGGGAATCGGGGGAGGAAAACAGGGAGAGAAAGAGAGAGAATACAGAGATATCAGGAACCCAGAAACCTTTACCTAATGATGTAAAATACATGATTTGCAAGACTGGCAATGAAGGAGTGGCCCTGCACATATTATTCAACCTCGTTCATGCAACATTTCTCCCCTTCAAATGCTGTCATAAAGGCCCTCCAAATTCGTGAGTTCCACATTCACTGATTCAACCATGTACTATATTTAGGATCTGTGGTTGGTTGAATCTGCAGATGCAGAACCCCTAATGAGGAGGGCCAGCTATGGGACTTGAGCATCACAGATTCTGGTATCCAAGGAGGTCAAGGAAACAATCCCTCCTGCAGATAATGAGGGAGACTGTATTTATATTTCTCATCCTGTCTGTCAGACTTAAATGAGCACTGATTCTATAACCATAGGTCCAAGAAAGGCTAGACTGAACTTTGTCTACTTAGTACTACTAAATTTTTGTTGGTTTTATATTAAGTTAGTGCCACATCATTTATTTTAGATTATAATTTATTAGTCTTTATGCTTTCTTGTTGGTTTTAATGACAGTATTTAATATCTACAGAAATTTTGTGGCCATGATAACTTTAAAATGCCAATAACATCAATTTTTATCCAGGAGAATATGAAAATGTTTGGGGAAATCACAAATTGTCAAATTTCAGTACAGGGAATTTGATCATTCTTTAAAAACATTAACATATAAGAATATTTGTAACCTGTTTATAAAAAGTAATATGTTTTTTGATGCTAAATTACCTTTACTTTTACCAATCTATTTCCATACACATATTTCCCATATGGCAAAATTACTAAAGTATTTACAATTTATATTCATTGAGATGCACTTATGGCCAAAAGCAATTGTTATAAGCTAAACATTTTATTTTATTATATTATAGTTACTGTTTTAGATATGACTCTAATTAATTCAATATGCATTGCTTTTTTTTTTTTTTTGGCCGTGTTGGGTCTTCGTTGCTGCGTGTGGGCTTTCTCTAGTTGCAGTGAGCAGGGGCTACTCTTCGTTGCAGTGTGCAGGCTTCTCATTGCGGTGGCTTCTCTTGTTGTGGAGCACGGGCTCTAGGCGCACAGGCTTCAGTAGTTGCAGCACGTGGGCTCAGTAGTTGCAGCACCTAGGCTCAGTAGTAGTGGCTTGCGGGCTATAGGGTGCAGGCTCAGTAGTTGTGGTGCCTGGGCTTAGTCGTTCCGTGGCATGTGGGATCTTCCCAGACCAAGGATCGAACCCGTATTCCCTGCATCGGCAGGTGGATTCTTAACCACTGTGCCACCAGGGAAGTCCCCAATAAGCATTTCTTGATTTCATTCATTCAAAAAACATGTACTGAATATGTATGCCAGACCCTCTGTAGGGTTCTACGTATAAAATAGGATACATATAACTTCTGTATCTCCAAAGTGCTGAAAATATAAAAACAAATAAGACATTATCCCTCCTGTGATAATTTGGGTCCTCCAAATGAAATTAAATGAGCAATACATTTATAGTTGGGAATGCCTATGAAGGATTAAGCTCTTTTCAGACTGAGTTGCTATGTGTGTCCATTCACAGTTAAGATAGGGAAAGTTACAAAACCAGAAGGTACTCAAGTGATCACTTTGATTCTACTGATCACTTTGATATATTCCTTCTTAACCACGCATGTAAAAGAAGCCCTCTTTTTCCTGCTGATAAATTACCCCTCCCACAATGTTAACTTCTCTTGACTGATGCTCTCTGGACACAGGAATACAAAGTGCCTTGCTGGCAGCCATGGTTTATAAATCAGTAGATTCACTGATGTGCAATCTGGAAAGAGTATGCTTCCTTTGGAGACCAGGACTTCTAAACCTTCAGCCTAAAGTTTTAGCAACAGAGTTGCAGGGATTCATTTCCCCAGTGGATCACTGAGCAGGCTGGCAGTTGGGGCCGCATCTGCTTTTACCTCTTTGATTTTTGTATTATTTGTATAGGAGACAGAGTGCCATATGGAAGTCTATGGTTTACTGCATGTGCTGCATCCTAAAGGATTGCACCCTATTCTTTCCAAGTGTTGCCTCTGAAGTGGTGCTTTGGTTTAGCTGTGCTAAAGGTTATTCCAGTGCTCAGTGAGACCAGCCTGCTTTGGGATGGTGTAGTCTGTGATATGGCCAGTGGATCTGATGGCCATGTGCCCATTGTAACTTCCTGGTCAGATAATATATTGTGTGTGATTCCCTGCCTGTGAACCAGGCATTTAGTCGGCCTCCAGATAGTGGTGCTGACTGAGGCTGACCAACCAACACTTGGAATAGATGTTTATCCTCATTGAAAAAACAAATCTCTGATTTTTTCGAGGAAAGGGGCTTGCTGTAGTCAACCTACCATCTGGTTGCAAATTGAAATCCTTGAGGAACAGTGCCATATCAGGGGCTCAGCATTGATCTCTATTGCTGTTAGATTGGGCATTCAGAGGCAGCAGTTGCTAGATGGGCTTCAGTAAGTAGAATTTCATGCTTTCGTGTTGATATATAACTTTCATCTGGGCCACTGTGGACAGTTAGTTCACGTGCCCACCATCCTTATTTAGGGATGGCACAGATTAAAATTCTCACCTGGTAGAGTTGTTTTGTCTGCTTAGCTTTTTAGTGTTTCTTTCACTGTGGATGATTTCTTATAGGAATTAATTTGCAATATAAAAATCTTCACATATTGTGACCACTTTCATATATTCACTGTTGAAATGTCTCTCCTTTGTGTTCTTATAGCACCGTATGTGTGTAGCAGTATTACACATTGTTGCAATTATTTGTTTATATGACATTTATGCCTTGGTACCATTTCTTGATTCTTACATTCTGACTTTTATTTTTATGTTTTAATTTAGCTATAATATTTTCTCTATTTTTTTTCCCAAACAAGTGGACTTGGACTTTCTTTTGCCTTTTCGGGTGGAATGGTAATTGGGCTGGTTATCTAAGTTCAAAATCATCTGTCTTCCGTACCATAAATGCTACTATATTGTCTCCCAGAATTTAGCATGGTAAGTAATAAGACTGATATTGATCTGATTATCTTTATTTCGGGTAAAATATTTGTCTGTCTAGAAATTGTCATGACCTTTTTCTTTAGCATTGGAGTTGGTAAATTTCACCAAAAACATATCTCGGTATATGGGTATTTCTCTTTATTCAGTGTTTGTCATTGAAACCACATCTTTGTTATTCTTTTTTCATTGTGTTCAGTTTCATTTTATGAAAATCCTGTCAGATGTTTTTGTATGTCTTTAATTTTTCTTCTTTTCCTGGTTTTCTCTCAAGTTTTCCATTTCTAACTGCAATGAGATGCTGTTATATACCAACTGGAAAGAATATAAACCAAAAGGCTGTTAATAACAAGTGATGGCAAGGATATGGGGAAAAAATGGAAACTATATACTTCTGGTAGAAATGAGAAATGTTGAAGTTACTTGAGAAGACAGTTTGGTTGTTTCTTAAAAATTAAATGTATGTTTAATATAAAATCCAGCAATTACACTTCTAATTATCTGTCCAAGGAACTAAAATATAAATGTTTACAAAAAGAATTCTTTGTGAACGTTCATACTATCATTATTCATAACAGTGCTAGAATGAAAAAAACATTCAAAATCCATCAACTATTAAATGGATGAACAAAATGAGGTATATCTATATAATAGAACACTACTCAGAAGGAAGAAGGAACAAACTACTGACATATGCAGCAACGTAGATGAAGCTCAAAGCCATTATATTAAACGAAAGAAGACAGACACAAGAGACTACATATTGAATGACTCCATCTATATGAAATGTCTAGAAAAGGCAAATATATAGAGACAGAAAGCAGATCAGTGGTCGCTTAGGGCCAGGAGTGGGAACTGGGATTAACTACAGAGTGTCATGAGGGATATTTTTGGGTTAAATAGCAATGTTTTAAAAATTAAATTGTGGTAATGGTTATACAACTTTATAAATTAACTAAAAATCATTGAACTATTCATTTAAAATGGGTGAATGTTATAATATGTAAATTATACCTCAACAGAGCTATTATTTTTTTTTAAATTTCTTTTTCCTATTGCTCTTGACAAAATCTCAGAGTTCAACTCCTATACAACATTTTGATTTTAAGTTGGGTGTATTCTAATCTCTATTAACAATACGTGTTAATTTGGGGGACTTCCCTGGAAGTCCAGAGGTTAAGACTCCATTCTTCCACTGCAGGGGACACGGGTTCAATCCCTGGTCGGGGAAGTAAGATCCCACATGCCCCATGCCGTGGTCCAAAAAAAAAAAAAAAAGTTAATTTTAAAGAAAAAGAACTATTTTTATTATTTTTATATGGCAGGCTATTTATTTTGAAAATTAATAAATTTTATATTTTCAGAGCAGTTTTAGGTTTACAGGAAGATCATTTGAAAAGTACAAGGAGTTCCCATGTATTCCCTCCCACACACAGTCTCTTCTATTATTTCCATCTGTATTGGTGTGATACATTTGTTATAATTGATGCACCAATATTGGTATATATTATTATTAACTAAAGTCCACAGTTTACATTAGGGTTCACTCTTTGTTTGTACATTCTATAGGTTTTAACAAATGCATAATGATGTGTATCCACCACTACGGTATCATACAGAATAGTTTCACTGCCCTAAAGTCTCCTGTGCTCCACCTCTTTGTCCCTCCTTCTCTTCCCTCCCCCTGACTGACCCTGAGCCCCTGGCAACCCACTGATCATTTTACTTTCTCCATAGTTTTTCTTTTTTTCAAAATACTATACATTTGGAATCATACAGTGTGTAGCCTTTTCAGATTGACTTCTTTCACTTAACAATATGCTTTTTAGGTTCCTCTATATCTTTTTGTAATGAAATATCTTATTTCTTTTTTTTATTGCTGTATAATACTCTCTTTTATAGAAGTTCTACAGGGTTTTTTTGTTTGTTTTGTTTTTTAACCATTCACCTATTAAAGAACATCTTGGTTGCTTCCAAGTTTAGCAATTATGAAGAAAGTTGTATAAACATTTGTGTGAAGTTTTTGTTTTAAATTCATTTGGATAAATTAAAAACTTATGCTCTATGAATGAGAATGACAAGCCACAGACTAGGAGAAAATATTTGTAAAACACTTACCTGATTAAAAAGTTTGGTATCCAAAATATACATAGAACTCTTAAAACTCAACAATAAAAAATCAAACAAGTTAAAAAATGATCAAAGATCTAAACAGACAACTAATCAAAGAATATACAAAAAGAAATAAGCATATGTAAAGATGCTTGACATCATATGTCATTAGAAAATTAAAACAGCAATGAGAAACCAGTACACAGCTATTAAAACAGCCAAAATCCAAAACACTGGCAGCACCAAGTGCTGGAGAGGATGTGGAGTAAGAAGAACTCTCATTCATTGATGGTGGGAATGCAAAATGGTACAGTTACTTTGGAAAGCAGATTGACGGTTCTTACAGAACTAAGCATACTCTTTACCTCATGATGAAGCAGTTGTGTTCCTTGCTATTTAACCTACTCTTCTTATGGATGAAATATTATGATTTAATTGATATCACATCCTCTTAAATGTCATTGACAATATAGCCAGGTTTTTTTTAAAGCCTGTCCTTAAAAAATTAGTTGAATTTTGTTTGCATGTAATTAAAGTTTGTGTTGACACATATTAATAACTAGAGTGAGTTCTCTGTGCAATTTTTTATTGAGATATAATTGACATATAACATTATATTAGTTTCAGACATATGACATAATGATTCGATTTTCACATATATTGCAAAATGTTCACCATGAGTATAGTCAACATTTGTCACCATGCGTAGTTACAGATTTTTTCTTCTTGTCATGAGAACTCCCTTAGCAATTTTCAAATATGCAATACAGTATTATTAACTATAGCAACAATGCTGTACATTACATCCCCATGACTTATTTATTTTATAACTGGAAGTTTGTACCCTTTGATCCCCTTTACTCATTTTAGATTAGTGATTGCCAGAGGCAGGAGGTGGGGGGTGCCGTATGCAAAATTTTCAGTTACAGTTTTTTGTCTTCTGAGGGTCCCCCTTGAAATGTAAAAATGTTTTTGGAAATTCTTGAGCAAGTTTCACTCTGTATGTACCAAGTGGGCACTGACTGACTGGGAGCCTTTCTTCCTGGTCCACAGACATTTAACAGCTTAGTACATTTGGTTGCTAGGGAGTATTCAACTGGAGGACCCATCAGGTTCTTTTTCTCACTCCCACTCACCCCCAATCCATGTAATGGTCGAACCCATTTATCTTCCAGCTTCTTCTGGTGGGATTTTAGTTGTGGCTGTGTGCCCTTAGATCCTTTAGTGCCAATGAGAATTATGGAAGCAATTATCATGGTGACATGGGAAGTTAGCTACTATACTGTGCACGATGTGTTTTTCTCTTTATTTCTTGTGCCTGCCCAAATCTAAGTAGGACAATGTTCCCTTTTTATCTTGGCTATTTCATGGCCCCACCACCCATGTTAAGAAAAATGTCTCAGTATATTTAGCATGAACTGTGTAAAGTTATTCTGGACACTATTGTGATTTCACAAGTCCTTCAGTTATCTTCACTGACCACCCATGGCTCTGGTACCTCAGCTCCAACATTTCTGAACTTGACAGTTAAACTTTTCTATTTATTTCTCACTGAAACCCTTTCTGCTTATGAAGCCACATGCTGTGTGCCCAGCAATTATTGTTTTATACCATCAATTTGATCCCTTCTTGTGTATCTCTTCCAGAAATTCCTCAGTGCTTTGGTGCATCAGTGATGTCCTTTACATCTTCCATTAGTACTATGGTTTGTTTTTAAAAAAAATTTTTTTTAATTTCTTTGGATATTTCAATGAATTTTTTTTTAAGGCAAGAGAAATAAACGGGTGGGCTAATTTCATCTTCTTGAAACAGGGTCCCAGATTTAGAATACTTCTTGCAACTCCCTCAAATATAGTCCATAAATCCTATTGCAGTTATTTTTAAAACAAATTTGTTAATACATTAAATCGACATCCTTGTGTTCATTTAAAAACATTGTACAATTTTTTATGCATTTATATTATCTATTACATTTCTAAGCAATTTTTTTGAAGTCCAAAAATAACGTTTTGGAGGCTCTTTCTTCCCCTTATCCAGGGTAAGGCTTATTTTGTGTGTATGTATACACACACACACACACATATATGTATGTATATATGTGTGTATATATATAAATACACACATATATATGTGTATATATATATAATATATATACACATATATATATAAGCATCAGTGGCAAGTTACTAACACAGATGGTTGTTTCTTAAAATCTGTTTGTGCTAATATTGGAAAACCCAAGTGACAAGGAGAGACTTAGTGTTATTTTTAGCTCTTAGATCCAGTGGATTTTGACATAATTGGAACATACAGAGACTCTTAATCTTTGACAGGGTTTAATCAGTTAAATCCTCATCTTCTGCATTGCAGGGTGCTTCTCCAAGGGCAGAACACAACTGAAGATCCACAGGGAGAGAAGGAGAAAAATTTGGCCAGGGAATACAAATGGGATATCTATGACCAAATCACAGAAGTATTTTAATTCTAGTAAGTTAAAATTTAGAATAGTCTAAAAATCATAGCGTACCATCTACTCTTTGATGTAGATGATTTGATACAGTGATTATACTTTAATTTTTATGTATTACTGAATGCTAAATGAATTCATACATTGGTTTTTTGCCTTTATTTTTTGTAGCAACAAGGTGTAATTACTTTAAATTGTATTTTGAATTTTATATATATATATATATATATACAATTAAGACAATATTTTAAGAGATATTTTAGGTTCACACTAAAATTGAGAGGAGAGTATAGAGATTTCCATATGTCCTCAGCTCCCACACATGCATAGCCTTCTCCATTATCAACATCATTCATCAGACTGGTATTCATCATTCATCATTTTATTTTTAAACAAAAATGAACCACAATGACACATCATAATCACCCGAAGTCCATAGTTTACATTAGGGTTCATTCTTGGATTATACATTCAGTGAGTTTAGACAAATGTATAATGACATAGCTCCATCATTATAATATCATACAGAATATTTTTACTGCCCTAAAATTCTTCTGTGCCCTGCCTGTTCATCTCTTGTGCCCCCTATCCCTGGTAACCACTGACTTTTTTATTGTCTCTGTAGTTTTGCCTTGTCTAGAATGTCATACAGTTGGGATCCTACAGTATTTAGCCTTCTCAGATTTGCTTCTTTCACTTAGTAATATGCATTAAGTTTCTTCTTTGTCTTTTCATGGCTTGATAACTCATTTCTTTTTAGCATTAAGTAATATTGCATTGTCTGGATATACCAGAGTTTATCTATCCATTCACCTACTGAAGCACATCTTGGTTGCTTCCAAGTTTTGGCAATTATGAATAAGGCTGCTATAAACACCTGCATGCAAATTTTTGTGTGGGCATAAGTTTTTAACTCCTTTGGAGCACAACTGCTGGATCGTGTAGTAAGAGTATGTTTAGTTTTGTAAGAAACTGTCAAAACTGTCTTCTAAAATGGCTGTAACATTTTGAATTCCCACCAGCAATGTATGAGAGTTTCTGTTCCTCCACGTTCTCACCAGCATTTGGTGTTGTCAGTGTTCTGGATTTGGCCATTTTAATAGGTGTATATTGGTATCTCATTTTTGTTTTAATTTGCATTTCCCTGGTGACAGGTGATGTGGAGCATCTTTTCATATTGAATTTTTTTCATAACACAACTTCAGGTGTCATTAAGTAGATTTTTTATGGTTTTCATCTCTTTAAATAATTTGGATATTATATTTATAATATTTGTGGACACAAGTTCCATGTAGACTATACTACTCTATAAGTAGAAATTAAATTCATTTTAACATGTAAATAGGTCACCAGCTGAACTAAAATAAAAACAGTCAATTTGCAGTTCTTGTCCTGAATTTGCAGCAACATGGTCTCTTTCAAGTGACTATGATCTGTACATAAGACTGAGTTCCTGCCATAGGAAAAATAACACAGGTGCTGATTGATGACCTTTGGAAGCGGCTTTGAATTTGAGATAGTTGATTTCTACCAAGATTTCCACATGTTTTGAGGATCAGGTAAAGGGAGAAGTGCATTGAGCAGAATAGAGAGTAAATTTCTTACACTGTCAGTACCCTCAGGTTATTAGTGATGCTATTTCTACTATTTCTAAATGACCTCAGATTATAGGAAGCATAATCGGGTTTAGCCATCTGGGTTTGTACTGAGAGATTGTTCATCCTTGGAAACCTGAACACCACAGTATCTGGGACTGAGCAGAGGAGTAGAATCAGTCCTCATGACCTAGAATGTAAGCTGGACTTACAAAGGGGCATTAGCTGAAGGTTTAAGTAGAAAATTCCCTTTCTCTGCTGCCTAGAAGGAGGATAGACCTAATCTAGAAATTTCTTTTGACTTTAATTTGTAATTTTAATATGAAAATAGTCATCTTAAAAAGTTATGCTCTGCATATACACATTATATATGTCTGTCTAGCTACCTATCATCTATCGTTTATCTGTGTAAAATAAGAGTACATTTTGATGATAAAATTTTCCCATTTTTTAACATTAAGATTTTTGGTTTTTTTAAACATGGGTACTTTTTACATTTTAATATCAACCATCTTTTATATTTTACTTTACTTTGATTTTTAAAAATTTTAAATCTTAACCACTATTTTAGCCTTTATCTTTTAATCTTTTCCACAAATCTTACTCTTCTGATTATGACTCATTATTTTTGTGATACTAAATTCCATCTTTCTTTTATTTTTTTTGTTGTACATTTATAATCTTTTAAAATATCTAGTTTCCATTATTTTTTATTGGTTGCAAGTTCTCTTCTTATTTTTAAACGCTAGTAGAGTTTTCCTTTAAACATTTTAATTTGACCTCACATACATTTTTATCCTGAAATTTTTATTTTCTTCCGATTAAAATGTAATCAACCAATTTTAACAACTTTAAATTATAAAATAATTATTTTGTTTTTCTTAATATTTGCTTTCAAGAATTAAGGAATGAAACTAGAAGCAGGTTTCCTATCTCTGCATCCTGTACTATTTCTTCTAGACCATATTAATTTCTCTAATAATGTGGTCTGACCTACTTCACTGTTACAGAGAAGCCAAAACATCACTTTAGTGAGGACATGCAGCTAATTTTGCATTATCTAGGTATTTAAGGAAAACAGATCTACAGATAATCCAGTCAGGGTGAAACATGTTCACAAAGCCATCTCCCTGTTCTATCCAAAATTCTTTGTTACCACACATTGTGGAGATATTTTGCTGAGCTCCAGTATATGAACATGTTGGGGAGAGAAACTTGTACTCTTTGAAAAGCAAGTACATGATGTTCATATAGCTAACTGGGCTGTTATGAGCTGGAGCATGCTTTGTAATCTGGTTTAAGAAGCAATATGTCCTTCCTCCTAAGCAGGGGTAAAAAAAGTAACACAATTAGATATCATTTCACACTCATCATATTGGAAAACAAAATACAATTTTTTTCAGTATTCCAAATGTTACAAGAGATATGGAAAAATAAGGATCCTTGCAAACTGCTTGTGGCATTATATTTGGTACAAGAGTACTGAAGAATAATTTTCAGTATATGCTAAAATTGCCACATATCCTACACCTTATTATTTTTACTGCTAGGTGTATACCCTTATATTAAATTGTTTTCAAACCTTTTTGGCCTCAGGACACCTTTAAACTCTAAAAAATTATTTGAAGACCTCTAAGAATTTTGCTTTTATAGAATATATGAATTTATATATATATTCTTAGAGAATATATATATTCTCTATTCCTAGAGAAATTAAGTTTAAGGACAGTTTAATTCTCAAATTTGAGAAAAGTTTAATTATTCATCAATTTATTTTAAAACAGCATAATAAATTCATTACACCTTAAAATAACATATTTAATGAAAAATAAGTTTTTTCAAAAAAGAGAGAAATTAGTGTAAAGAGTGGCCTTGCTTACATCTCTTTATCTGGCTTAATAGAACAGTTAGATTCTCATATTACATCTACATTCATGCTGATTCAGTATGTTGTTTGGTTGAAAAGGAAGGAACATTTGAATAACCTTTTCATATAATCATGGATATTCCTCTTTATGCTACACCAGAACTCAATAAATATTACTTTTTAAATGTTCATTTACAGTGTGGATTCTGTAGCCATGTCAATAAACATTTTGTACTCTTTTATACTAAGATCCATTGCTCTGTCTTGTACTTTGAATAGGTCTTATAACCCTGCATAATTTTGTTACATCACCCATTGGATATTTGGAAAATACTGATTCAGTGAGTTCACTTATGAGAATGTATATTTATGAGAATGAAGAAGGCAATGAACTAGAGCTAAATGTATCCTTGTGAAGAAATTTCAAAAATATAATGTTTAGTGGAAAAATTGTTTGGTATGAAATAATGCATGTAAAATTTAAGACCAGTTAAGAAAACATTGCATATCATGTATGGATACGTTAAGCACAGGGTAATACATAAAAACATAGATGAGAAACATACCAACACCATACTAGGTGGGAAGAAGGGAACTGAGCTCCTTAAAAAGCCTCAGAGAAACTATCAGGTCAGAGTCAACAAATATAAATAACAGGAAAAGTCTGGCGTGCTCATCAGAAGAAATGAATTAAAAGTTTGCGTTTAGAGCAGATCTATATCTGCCTCTACTTTTCTGTAGCTATTGAGTTTTGCACTATGTTGTATAATTTGTAATAAAACCTTGATGTTAAGTTCTAAACAATATGAAAACATTTATCTTAATACTCCAAGTGTGATTTGGAGCTATAGGAAAAGCATATCAGTGCCTAAATTAATTCCAAATAATGGTGAGAGTTTGGGGTGATAGAAGGAAATAGAGAAACAGTTTTTGACTGACTATGGAGTTGGCCCCTAAGATAAATCCAAAAAGATTTCTCTCTGAAGTGGAAGTTTTTGGTGGCATGTACTCCCAGAATTCATGCTAGACCTTTCCTTTGAGATAGGACAATACATGTAAGAACACCAAGCTAACAAAACAGAATAATTAGCACCAAGGAAAAGAATTAATAAAAAGAAAAAAAATATATCTAACTAATATTTATTGACACATTTGAGAAAGTATCATATCAAAATAATTATTCTAAAAATAAACAGTACTTTTTTGAAAATAAATATATAATTACTATAATTACATTGACCTCAGTGGATGAACTAATTAGAAGGGACACTGCTGAGGACAAAAAGTGTGAAGATGAAGATGGAGCCAATACATATTCTGTATCTGTATATTTTGTGTCTTTTTAAACTAGAATGTACACTCCATGAATTCAGAGATTTTATCTGCTTGGTAATTTACAGTATCCCCAGTTCCTTGAAAAATGACTGGTATGAAGTAGGCACTCAGAAAGTTTGTTGAGTAAAAGAATGAATTGTCAAGATTATTGAGATCCTATTATATATTGTCTACTTTATCTTCTGAAATAGAAATGCAATCTCACATTATAAAATAGCATATAAAATATTTGTTTAGCTTGCATGAGAGATATAAACTTCTGATTGAAATCCCAAACATTCATTTGTAAATAAGTAAAGAATGTTTTCCTTTTCCACTCTTTGCACCATCACCATTTTCAACATATGAAGTATTCTTTGGAGAGGGAGGTTTTAAGGAAACGAGAGGCATGGTTTTCTTAACGTATCTTGCATATGCACAACTAGGTGCCAGAGAATGACCATGCTTTTTAAAAAATGGCACTGGTGACTGAAAATAATTGTTTTAAGTGTGCAAACTGTTATACTTATCTGGTCATTTTCTAATTTTTACACCATCTCAATTGAAATATGTTTATTTTATCTCTTCCATTATTTTTTAATTTCCAAATGTATATTCTTACCTCATCTGTAGTTACAGATTGTAGTTATTTTAAGTTGATGTCACAAAAGAACAAATTATCTTTATTGCTTTTTGAAACGTGCATTAAGAATAAATCATGACATTGGGCTTCCCTGGTGGCGCAGTGGTTGAGAGTCCGCCTGCCGATGCAGGGGATGCAGGTTCGTGCCCCGGTCCGTGAAGATCCCACATGCCATGGAGCGGCTGGGCCCGTGAGCCATGGCTGCTGAGCCTGCGCGTCCGGAGCCTGTGCTCCGCAACGGGAGAGGCCACAGCAGTGAGAGGCCCGTGTAACGCAAAAAAAAATTAAAAAATAAAAACGAATAAATCATGACATGGCTTATCACAAATGAAGTAATTTACAGAGAAAAATAGTCAGTTATTTTGAATTACAAAATAATGCCCATGAAAGCGTGTGAGCATGCTAATCAATTAATTAGAAGAGTTAAAATAAAAATTTTATCATTACACATGAAAGATCACAATCCCAAACATCTTGATTCTTAATTTCCAAAGATTCAATTGGTTGGATGCATGTAAAATAAAGATCATCCAATTTCATTAATTTGTAGATTTGTAATACATTAAAAGATTATTGTCAATTACTTTTTATACATTTTTACTTTAATTTTTGTACACCTACAGAAAATATTGGAATTTTCGGAGAGCCTGTGAGTGTGAGAAGATTATCTAAAATTAAAAATGTTCTTTATTACCTTATATTGGATAAACCACACTTGGTAAAGGAAAGTTGAATGAAATAATTCAAAATAAAAGTATGATTTATTGGACGGTTCCCCATGACACACTGTAAATATATGTGTCGTGTACAAACTAATACAGAGAACAATATATCCTATCTTAGGTATAAACTCGACAGTCTCCTAAATTCCTATAACTTAATTTTTCTCTTCTATACCACTAGGTTTTTCTGTCATTCTTCTGACCTTGTATTCACATCCCTGCATCTGATTCAGCTCTTCCTTGCCTTTGAACTGATCTATTTGCCCCCCCTTTCCCTGGTTCACCCTCATCTCCCTTTTACCCCCTCAGCTCAGTGCATTACCTTGCTCTTCTTTGATTTAGTTGTTAGCCTCTGAGTCTTTGTTAACTTATGTCCTGTCCTCTGTTCTTGTCTCCACAGGGAGTAGGACCAGGTAATTCCCATTTCTCATTATGTCTGTCATACTAAAAAGTCACATCCTAAATGAAGACAAAACAATATTATCTCATTTAGAATGAACCTCGTCATTTCATCGTGATGAATAAATTTATCTAGTATTAATTACCAAGTAATTCTCTTCTAAATAGACAATCAAAGCCTATAGCTGACTTGGTTGTCATCGCAATGAATACCGCAAAGCAATGAGTTTGCATTTTACTCAGTGACAGTAAAAGCATATTTGTATTAATATGTCTTTAAATTTGACTCATAGTATTTATGAGAAATTCTTTTATTTTTCCCTAGGTCTTGAGTAAACTCATAATGCAATTTTCTTCCAACCATTTAAAATAAAATGGAAGCAAGATTGAAGACATTCTAAGATATAACATGCTGAGTGGTTAATGACATTCACTTAGCATTTCCTAAAGTAAATTATGTTAAGATTGAATTCAATGATTCAGCAAGTCTTATTAGAGCTATTTTGAATGCCCCCAAATTGATACACTACATCTTATTTGCACTAGAATATTAAATCTACAATTCTCTTATGAACTCTAACTTATCTATGAGCAGATGCATAACAGAGAATACAGAGGAAATGCTTTTTTTTAACTACACTAAAACTCTCTTTGAATTATGTTGTGAGGATTAAGTTATTATGAATTATAAAACCTGTTTCAATTGGAATGAAAGAAAATTAAATGAAAAAATAATTTTTATGTAGTAATTTTCCACTTAGGAACAATAAAATATATTTTTTATATAAATAAGAGCAAAACTCTTATATTGAAAGGGAAAGTAGTGCTTAGGGTTTTAATTCACCAGTGAAAACATATCAGTCAATTACTCCTGTTACTTCTCTTTACCAATATAGGTACAATTTCTAAAGATGGAATTTGGTTCTCCATTCTTGAGCCCAAAATATACACTGATAGACTGGGTTAGGAGAGATATTGGGAGAAACCAAAAGCACCCAAGAAAGAAATCTTTATTAACAAGGCACACAAAAAATAACGGTTTAGACCTCTTTATTCTGAGGTCCGTTTTCATGCATTTTAGAGTGGGAAATGTGAATATAATAAAATTTATACTGTTTACTCATTAATAAACCTTTAAGGATGAAAACAAGAGTCTGGGCTTCCTAAAGGACCTCAGAGGATACTAAGGAATATTTTGCCTTGAGAAAATTTCAGATTATGATTAAAGAAAATTGATTCAAATACACTTTAATTGTGATTGAGATTCAGGCAGAGAATTCTGGGAAAATGACTACCCATTTCCCAATACCAATTCCCATTCATCTCTGACAGAGATGATAGTGAATTCCATAATTGATTTTATCATGCCAATTTATCTTTGATATCAAACCTGATAAAGACAATACAAAACATTTAAAAACTGTATGCCAATACTATGATGAATATAGACACAACATTTAAATAAAATACTACCAAATAAAATTGAAAAACATCACTCACTGGGAGGGCACAAGGACCTAGTGGGCTGATACCACACTTAGAGAAAGGGATTCTGCCCACTGGGGTGTGAAGCTTTTAGGTTGTGTAGCACTGGCTCCTCCCCTAGTATGATCAGGAGGCAAAGGTGAGGTCCATACCTGTTGTTGCAACTGTGTGATGTGGTAGAACGTTAGCCTACCTGTTCTGGTCTTTCAAATTCATGGTTCAGGGAGCACCTGAATTCATTGCATTAAGCACTTGACTGTAGCCCATTTCCTTGGAGTTTTTCCAGGATGTCATCTCCCTCTCATGAAGGCCAGTCTTCAAGTGACTGGACTTGGAGAAGTTAATCCTCAGCTGTGAAACCCAGTGAAGAAGGTGTTTCAGTTGTGTGAAATGCAGCACATTAAGTTAAAAAAAATGACGATTGAGAATTAATGATTAGATTTATCAATATGCATTCATTTGGCTCCCTGAGATGAGCTATTTCAGTGGAGCAATGATGTCAAAGCTGGATTAAAGCAAGTTTGCGAGGATAGGGGTAAAAGAAGTGGAGAAAAGTAGTAAAGAAAATATATACAGGTATTTTATTTTTAAAGTGAAAAGAGAAATGCATGATAGTACACGTGAAATCTAGAGGTCTTTTCTTTCTTCTTCTTCCCTCCCTCCCTCCCTTTCTTTCTTCCTTCCTTCTTTCCCTCCTTCCTTCACTGCTTGTTTTTTCATGATAAGAGGTAGGTTAGCACGTTTGTTTGTTATGGGAAGGATATATTGAAAAGTGAGGAACTGATGATTCAAGAGACAGTGTGGACAATTACTTGAGTAATTGTCTGAGCAGTAGAAGAGTTGGGATCAGTGCATCAGTGGAGGAATTGGTTTTAGATAGGGACACTGACAGCTTCTCAATAATAACTCAGGTAAAGACAGAATGATGTGCAGAGAGAGACAGGTACCTTGATAGTTATGGGCATGGTGTCCTGTGAAAATTCTCTCCTATTGCTTCTGTTTTCTCAGTAAAATAAGGAGCAAAGTTGTCTGCTGAGAGTGAGCAGAAAAAAGAGTAATCAGAATGGGGAAACTTTAAAAAGGTAATAATCAAATAAACTTAACTCTACTTGTAGAGAGTAATTTTTAGTCCCTATTTTTTTCTCATTCAGTGATTTTAGAACTATATACATTTTTTTTTTTCTGGTTTGAAATGGTTCCCTCCGATTAAAAACTGGACCTTCATTTAAGATTCAGTAAACAACATGGTTTGTATTATTTTGGATTAATGGTTATAATTTCTGACAGTAGTCATTCTTGACGTAAATATATTGTCAAGTCCTTCAGTTACTATTATATAGGGCCAAATAAACTGAGTTGACATACATTGGGGTACAAAATACTATGGGTAAAAGAGAGAGGAAAATTCATCTAATTGAGGAGGATATGGAAAGATCTCTTAGAAGAAATGGCATATCAAATTTGATCCAACACTACCAATGGCATTGATAAAAGATACCATATATGAGAGCAAAAGAAGGTCCAACACAGAATCTTGAGGAACATTTATAATTAGAGAATCAGAAGAGGAAAAGAAAGAAGAAAGGATGATTAGGAAGAGAAGAAATCAAAGGTGAGAGGAGAACTAGGCATTTCAGTTTATCCAGTTATTGAAACACTGCTTTGATGCCAGGTACTCTGCTATGCACTGGAAACGTAAGAGCCAGTCCACACCTTTAAGGCATTCACAGTCCAATGGGGAGACCTAATTGAGTGTCTCTACCATAGTTGGACAATTTTAGGTCAAGAGAATCCTGAACACTTTTTAAAGGAGACAGTCAAGAGCCAGAGAATAAGGAGAAAATTGTAACGTATTGAAATATGAGCTGTTTAGTCCAGATATTTATTAGTACATAAACAAGTAAAACATGGCTATTTTGTTGAATTCTTTTTATGTAGAAACAACCTTTAATTGACTACTTTGAATATCTACTCTTTGTTTCTGTTTGCTCCGTGTTCTCAGGACACAACAGTTCCTTAGCTTTGATGCTTGAGAGTTCTCTGCAGACTGTTGGGCTGATGGTACTAGCTTAAGTAACCTTTGAAGTTTTGCCATTCAGTGGAGCATGAGGCCATTCAAAATGGAATTCTCTTAAGGCAAGCTGGGAACTGCTGGTGAGTTGCATAGGTCAGAACTCCTACTGAACTTTATTTTCTTCTGTAATAAGAGACTTTCTTGGAAAAACTTGTTGCCACACGTAACTTGATTTAAGATAAAACTCTACTAGCTGCATGTCTACATTTAGTTGACACAATAATTCAAATTAAAAAGTTATTTCAGGATGAGCTTTCCTCCATAAAGCATTGCAAATTATTTTCTTCCTCTGTATAGTAATTAATGAAGTATAGAGAAAGCTTAAATATGTATCAAAAGAATATTACAGGCATTTAATATGCATTGGCTAAGATTTTATGGGTAAGGATTTTTCTCCCCTTGCCATGTGAGGTCCTGTAATGTTTTTAGCTTCTCTAATTTTCATTTGGCAATCCTTGTAGTGGCAAAGGTTACATACTGGTTGGAGCAGCCCTCATTGTTGCTTTTAGGAGTGTCTGTTCTTAGACACTGATGACAGGGCTGCAGGCATCTCACCTATGGCATGGTTGGGCTCTCAGTGTAGGACTCAAATTCAAATCCAAGACTCCAGACTCCTGGTCCAATGTATCACCTGTGACTTAGAGAGTATATTGTTTCTTACTAATGTAATCTATGTGTCTCCTTGATTATCTTGGGATGTTAATTAATATCACATCTACCTTAGAAATTAAGCAACCCTGCACTTCCCAACACATGTCTTCTGAAATATCTTCCTTCTTTTATCAACATCAATCTGGTAATCTGGTGCTGTCCACCATCTTCTAAAATGTGTGATTTGAGGGAAGAGTCATGAGGTCTTATTGTGATCCAACTTCATTTTAGGATGCAGGAGAAATGGAAAGACCCTTTTGCCTATTGTTTCCTAGGCTGTGACCTTGTTACCGAGTCCAAACTTGCTCTGTTCGCTGCATGACAGGCCAATAAATCGGGACACAAGGTGTTGAGGCAAGGAATATGACTTTATTCGGAAAGCCGGCAGACGGAGAAGATGGCAGACCAATGTCTCAAAAAAAAAAACCCATCTTATTGGGATTTGGATGCCAGTTTCTTTTATAGAACAGAGAGGGGGAGGAGATGAGGAAGTAAAGTAAAGAGGCTATAAGATTTGCAAAAGTCCTCTGGAATGGCCAGCCTCGGGGAGGAGATGTGTTAATTTCTTCTTTCTTGCAGCCGTCTGCAGGTGGACAGGGTCAGGATGCTTCCCTGAACAAAGGCACTTCGGTTTAACATTCAGGCAGAGGGGCAAGGTTCCCTGACGCAGGCCATTACATACAGACAGTATCCTTTTAGTGAACAGAAGCAGTGGAGAGCAAAGTTTAAAGTAAAAGAAACAGATCCAACATGTAGTCAGATTTGGCTCTTCCCTGTTACAACCTCACCTGCCACTCTGACACTATTTGCCTGGACCCCTTGATTCTGAGCTCTTTCCTGAAACAGCTCTTTTCATTTACATACACAGGCAACATTTACATAGGGCCAGGGTGGCTGGAACAGGAAGGATTTTCATCGTGTGTAAACCACAACACCTCTAGTGACAAATTCGGATTGGTATTGCATCTGAAGCACTAGTTTGGAATCCCCTCACTCATGAAAAATTTACCTTCTACAGCTCCTAGTGTCTTTTTTGCCATGACCTCAGATTAAGTCACTTCAATTTGTCAGAAATACTTCATATTCCATTTCAAGATGCGATAGTCTGACATTTCATTTTATTCCTTTCCTCCCAGGACACTTCTTGGTTTCCTATGTAAATCTTTTTATATCTCTTAGCAACCTTTTAGCAGTTTCTTTGATGAAAATATACGTATAGTAAAACAAATCAAAAACAAAAACAGCAAAAGAAAGAAAAATATTGAAACTCTGTCCCAGTTGGCGTACAGTGCCATGGAAACACAATATTTGGAATTGCAAAACTTCATTGGGGAGTATAGTAAGAATTTGTATTTTTTTTTAAGAATTTATATTTTTTTAAACATTAAATCTATAAGTAAAAATGTCCACATCGTAGAACAATTTAATGTTTGACAATACAATCGTGATAGATAGAATAAATCATATTCTTTTTTAAAATTAATTAATTTAATTTTGGCTGCGTTGTGTCTTCATTGCTGTGTGCTGGCTTTCTTGAGTTGTGGTGCGCGGGCTTCTCATTGTGGTGGCTTCTCTTGTTGAGGAGCATAAGCTGTAGGAGCGCAGGCTCAGCAGTTTTGGCGCACGGGCTGTAGAGCGCAGGCTCAGTAGTTGTGGCGCACGGGCTTAGTTGCCCCGCGGCATATGAGATCTTCCCAGACCAGGGCTCAAATCCATGTTCCCTGCCTTGGCAGGCGGATTCTTAACCACTGCGCTGCCGGGGAAGCCCTCATATTCTTAAAAGAAAGAAAAATATATGAAACCTGTTACAAGTTTCAGGAACTCACTCTCACCATATGCTTTTTGTGGATGTGGCATAACATAGAAAGGAAAAAATTTAAGACTTAAAAAAGTTACTTTATTAATGTCACAATGCATACTCGAATTATTAGAACAAGGTGATAGATAGTTCCAGCCTAACTCTAACCAATGTTTGTGTAAACACACAACCCCTTCTCCCATGGGAACATTTCACTTTCTCCTCTTCTCATACCAGAATATCATAATGGATAAGAGCAGAAATTGTGGGCTCAGACTGTTGCATTTAAATCCCACTGCCACTACTTATTTGTTACGAGACCTTGGGCAAGTTAAACTCAGTTTGCCAATGTATAAAATAGGAATAATAAATTTATCTGTCTCGGGAAAGTTAAACAAGATATTTCAGGAGTACAAATGATAACTGAGTGGACTTGTTCAGTAGATAAGGAAATGCTGGGTAATAAGGGTTTCTAATAGTTCCTACTGCTGAACTACATAGGGAAACATAAACTACTTCGGACACTGAATCTTTGCTGCTTAACTCAGACCCCACAGTCGCCCCTGTCCAGCTCAAGTCTCAACCTTCCTCATCAGAATCAATGCAATAAGTCAGATAAAAATTGCAGTTCTGGGCTTCCCTGGTGGCGCAGTGGTTGAGAGTCCGCCTGCCGATGCAGGGGACACGGGTTCGTGCCCCGGTCCGGGAAGATCCCACATGCCGCGGAGCGGCTGGGTCCGTGAGCCATGGCCGCTGAGCCTGTGCTCCGCAACAGGAGAGGCCACAAGAGTGAGAGGCCCGCGTACAGCAAAAAAAAAAAAAAAAAAAAAAAAAAAAAAAAAAAAAATTGCAGTTCTTCAGGGTAATGCAATCTGCAAATATATTTAATTACTCATAAATCATGATTCATCTTAAAGCTTAATGTGACACTTGCTAGCACAAAAACTTAATTTATCATTATTTGAAATGTGTTTATCTTTTAAAATAAAGGCAGAGTTCATCTTATAAAATATTGAGAAAATTAGATTAAGTAATAGGCTTAAGAGCATATGAAGTCAACAGTTGGAACAGGACTGAGGACTCCTGATTCATGGCCCTTTCACTTAATTCTCTAATAATATTTTGCCCTATGTCTTTAACTACATAAAGATTCTTTGTGGTTTTGTTTTCTGTATAGAAATATAACCCAAAGTTTGATTATCTAATTAGTCTGTAGATAAAGCTATAAAGATAATTACATGAACTGAAAAACGGGGAATCACTTTCATTTCACCAGACGCTAGAGAGTTTTCACAAGGATTTTCAGAGATATGGCATTTGGCATCTATTTGGTCAAGATACTTTCCCACATATCCCTTCCTGCCAAAGAACTTATATTTTTATTAAATATGTATATGGCCTTGGGTGAATGCAGTTAATTGATCCTAAAATACAGTAATCTAGGTTCTCCAAGAGTTATTTGATGAGAATAAAATAAGCACATTTGGAATTTACTTATTTTTAGAACTAATGACATTAGTATTGCTATAATTATGATAACCCCTCCTTGTCAATTGTATACAGTTTTCTGGACACTGTATGTCTTAGGCAGTTTCCTGGGAGGTGGCTTTGAGATGAGGATCCTTGTGCCAGTGATTTATTGACAAAGGGCTCCTAGGTGAATCTACTAAGGGGATGGGGTAAGTAGGGGGAAAAAGTGGAAAGAAGGCAACCTGGAGGGATTTAGGCAAAGCCCTATGGAGGCTAGCATCTCCTGATCCTACAGGAGAAGTCTAGAAACTTATGCCTCAGGTGTATCCTGATTTTAGATGAGGGCACTGCACCAGTCAGTCGTTCATTAAAGATCTTTGTGAGAAGAATATAAACTCCCAGGCTTTTCACACTTTCACTCTGAATGGCAGCTCCAGTAGCCCACGGGCAGTTCTCCACAGTTGGGGGAGGGGTGCAAAAGAAGTTTAAAGAAGATCCACAGAATTTATCTCTGTTCTTTGTATGAACTAAACATTAATATCCAAAATTTAGTTGAAGAAACTGAAAGAAGTTTGGCAAATTGTTCAGAATAATACAATAATAAAAGTTGAACTTTAATAATCTTTCATTCTTTACAATGATAATTTATCTCAGATTCACAACAATGAATTTATTCAAGGCACTAAAATAAATATGGTTTTCAAATGCCTCATAAACTTTCATGAAATGGGTGAGAAAATGATAAGATATGACTTAATACATACTACTCCTGACAAAGCACTTTCAGAAATGCTAAGTCCAATTTTTTTAATACTTTCAAGTAAAATAACATGAGATTACTACAATTAATTTTGTAGAAATTGTCATGAGAAGAATTTCAGAAGACCTTTATTTTCAGGATCAGTTTAAATTAGCAATCACTTTCTGATATGATGTAAAGTAATTTACAAATATATACAAAACAATGGGACCTGGGACGCAACATTAGATGCTAACTATCTGGGTTAAACAGCAAAAGTCCCATTTAAAATAAAAATCTCCTGGATGGGGTGCTATTGCTTTAGAGTTAACAAGGAGTTTTCATGAACAGTATCTCACTTATTTCCCGTAATGTTCCTCTGCTGTAGGCGTATTTTATTATTCTGATTTTATACATGAAAAAGTTTAGGATCAAAAAGTTAAGAAAGATTTTCATGTCACCTAGCTAATTAGATTCATGATCAGAGCGCAGGTAGTTTGACTCAAGAGCACCATAGGACACTGCTGCGTTGTGGACCAATACTACAAAATGTGTGCACTACATATGTACAGTGTTCAGTATGCCACTACATTCCTTCATGTGTTTTGTATCAGAAATTAACAATCATTCCCACTGAAACAGTGTGGGGGGTGGAGAATTATAGGCCCTGTTATGTATCTGATGAAAATAAGAAAAATTTACATATAACTACATTTTTCACAGATAATTTCAGTTGATTTTATGACATCTGAGTACCCATATCAATAATCTTGTTTCAGAAAACTCTTCAAGTATGAACATCTTAGAGTAGGATGAGTGGAGGACAAGGGCCTGAGGAGGCTTAATCACATGATCTACCTGTGAGAAACCTGGAGCTCAGGAAACAGGGAAGGAGGTGTAGAAAATGGTAGTAAGTTACAAAACTTCATTCTCCTGTTCATCAGTATTCAAAGATGTCTCTGAATATTCTGTCATTCAGTTTTGGAGATGAACTGTTCATGATCTTCTACCTACTCCAAGGTAACATCTTCTGATTTCCCCAATAGGTAGAATCTCTGTATTCTGATCGTCCTACAATGTGTGCACACTCCCTTGTCCCAGCCCTACTCACCACTAGGGCCATAGGTATCAGTTAGTGTTCCAGTAGAAAACCAATGGCATGTTCACATTAAAATAACTCAAAAATTATTTTATTAAAAACCTATTTACAAAGATTTGGGCAAGCTACAGAGAATCTACAGAGAATAATGCAGGGTTAGTAACAGTATGGTTAGTAACAGTATGGTTATTAACTAATCTTAGGTCTAGGGGAGGGTAGTTACTAGAAATTGGAAGCAAAATTGTGTACATAGGATTGTCTTAAAAATAGCTATGACTCTGGTCCAGCAACACTGTCAGCCTGAGACAATCACTCAATACAGGATCTAGGGGAATAGATACTCTGACTTCCTCCTCCTAGACCCTCTGATTTTGTTCATGGGCTCCCCATTGTCCAGCCAAACCCAACATGAAGCATGAGAAAATCCTCTGCTATAGTCCAGTCAGGTCATTCTCCCAACAGAAAGCAGCTTAAGCCTGGATCCAAAGGGGCAAACAATATATCCAGCAAAGGAAACAAGAAAGCATGTGTGTACACACACACACACTACTCCTCTTCCCTCGGGCAAGTCCTGGGTATCATCTCTCTACTCGAGGTAGAATTCAAGTTGCTCCTCTTTATGAAGTCTTTTCTGGTGCCTTGCCCCATGCCAGATATAAAGCTGGTCTTACTCCTTGAAAAGTCATGCTACTTTGAACTAATACACTACTCAGGCACTTGATCTGCCTTCCACCTAATTTAAAGAATTATTTGTCTTCAGTTTTATCTTCTTAATTAGCTGAGAACTGTCTTAAATCGAGGGGCTATGTTTTATATAGTTTTGTCTCTTTCCCAGCACCTCAATAAATGTTTGAGTGATAGACTGAAGGCTCTGAGACTAGTTTTGCCTGTGGGATATAATTACCAGTACTTTTTCTCTTAAAGCGTATATCTCATTTTCTTTTTCTTTTTCTTTTTTTTTTTTTTTACTTTAAGCTTGCCAGACTCAAAAGCATTTTATCTGGGTTGCTTGGATACTAATGTTTTCTTCTCTGCTTTGTGAAGACTCTGTACTGCCTTTCAAACAATTTGTTCAACCTTTTAATTTTCTCAGGCATGGAAAACATAGCCAGATGCATTTTGATTTACTTACTATACCCAAATAAGATGAACATAATAATTTTTCATATATTAATTTATTTTTTCGCTTATTTAATATGTACTTTGAGATGAGATACACATGAAGATTACAATCAAAGGTAGAAGCCATTCATTGATTATAAAGGGAACAGCACACTAAGTGAGATCAGAAAGGGAGAGTTTATTTCTTGTAGGGGGCATGAGGAACGGCTTTCTTGGTAGCTGTGCTGAGGAGTGTGCCGACAGAGGCTTTTCGAGATGGCGATGACTTAACTCGAGCATCAGTAGAGGTGAACTAGTTGATCTACACCTTTCTGCCCTTGCTGATAACAACATTTTACTCTTGTTCTCCTCTCATCGTATTCCTCTCTACTTTCTGCACCCCAGATCCATAGATTGTTAGATTTAGTAGGAACCTAGTTCAGCCAATCGGTCATAAAAGTAATACCAGGGAACAGAATTGGCCCAAGGTTAAACAGCCAATTCTATTCTAGTTTTGTTTAAAAACCAGGTCTTTTGCCTCCCATGCCAGAATTCATGTTGCCCACACACTTTTTCCTGTAGATATCTAGTTGACCTCAGAAGGCTGAAGAGAAGGATGCTAAAGGCATTTGAAGTTCTAGAGGAATAGAGGGAGTAAATATTTCAGAGCTGACATGAGTAAATCTACAGTCCTGCCTGGCTTCTTAATGCAAAGTGTGATCTGTGCAGATTCTAAAAACAGTGATTCTGAGAGCTATAAATCAAAATAATAAGAGGTTCATTGTTCCACCCTGGAAGTATGTTTGATTTTTCTTGTAGATTGAGAATCTGAAATCTGGAGAAACTAAATGAAGGGTAAGATTTAGGGATGAGTGGACAAGCCAAATATCTTTAAAAGAAAATGAAAAAGAACATATTATAGAGGGGTGGGACAGAGAAACATAAAATATGTGACTTGGCATTGCTCTTAGATGGGAATGGAAGTTCCATACATGGCAGGGCTTTGGCAGGTACTGAAACATTGTCTTACTTCCTAAACTGATTGTAGACAAAAAGCAATGAAATTGTTCATACCATAAAGTCCATACTGTAACTTACTGGAGCAATAGGTTAATGTTTATCAAAGTGGAAAAGGAGGCTATATATAATATAGGAGTGTATACTTTTCATAAAAATTTCCTTCATTTATAACAGAAAGCAGAGCTCTCTCTTTTTCATTAAATCACTGGAATAGCTTTTACTAAACATTGAAGTGGCATCTAACAACATCTCAGTGATCTATAATACAGATTTACAAGGCGAGGTATAATGTTTGATTCAGGAAGTTCTTGTCTTCTTTTTTAAAAGTTTTGACAGTTCATATATTATTCAGATTTCTTAGCTTTTACCTAATGTCCTTTTTCTGTTCCAGAATCCCAACCAGGATATCACATTTCACTTAGTTGTCATATCACCTTGGGATCCTCTTCTTGCCTCTATTATTGCTGAGCATAAAATCCTTCTCTGTTGCTTAAATTATTCTCAAATGTTCTTAACTGGAATAAGGAAGATAAACATAGATAAAATGTGTGAAGATCAGGGTGACAAGAACAAAATTACTTATATTTTATATTTGTATTACATCTGCCTCACTAATTCTGCGCCTTGGCTTTTGCTTCCTGGTATTTTTAATATGAATTGAATTTACAAATTGATTTCAGTTTAGAGATGCGTTACCATCTTGAAACATAAGAAATCACATGTGAGGAGGCTGTATGTATGAGCCAGGAAGTCCCAAATGAGAGCCATGGCAATGCAACTTAACAATGTTCAAGCCTTTCACTGAATCTGCCAATTACATTTTAGCCTCTGGGCTCTTTTAAAAGCATTACAGGAAAACAGGCAGCTCTTGCCAACATAGCTAACAAAACAGAATTAATACAGGGTATATTAACAGCACTTAAAGAAACATCATAATTGTGACACAATGTTCAAAGCAGAGACATGCTAAGGAAACCATAGAATTAAGTGGGGGAATATTTTAATAGAGTTCATTACTTTGGGCACATCTAGAACCAATCTAGTACTGCTTGGAATATGTATGGATATAAATGTATAATACATGTATATAATATATCTATATATATTCAATGTGTAGTATATATGAATAATTTTCCAAGGCTCTGATGAAGAAGTGAACACAAAGATGAATTAGACAGGAGCTCCATCTTTAGAGGAACTTATAATGTAGTAGGGACTCTATACATGTGTGCACGTATAATGGACAAGGCAATATTGTGAAAGGAAGTTCTGAGTGTGAACTGAGTATGAAAATGGACATTCCTAATACTCTAAATTAGGTGCTCTGAGTGAGAAGGCCAGTGGTAAATTTTACCCTGGCCCACCACTGAAATCAGAAAGCAAAGCAGGATGGAACAACCAAAAGGCAGCCTACAAGGAAGGGACATTTTGAAGTCACAGTATGTTGCCTGTGAGGAATGAATCTTGCTTCTTTCATAGGTATCAGACCAATAGGTACCTACTAAACATCCTTGATGCCTAAAGAGCTTGTTAGCTTCATAATGCAAACGGTAAAAAAAATAAATAAACACTGGGTGGCTATGTAAGAGAGCAAAGATATGTTTCTTGGTCTCTTAGTTAGAAATATTCCTCAATTTTAGTAGTAGTTGACCTTGTAATCGAGCCGAACAGCTAGTGAGTGGCTCCCACTCTATGTCGAATGTCTACTTAATTTCCCTGTTATTAGAGTTGACCAAAAAAAGACCGACTGTGAAGAGTAAGCTATAGTGGTACTCTCTTTGCACTGATAGTGAAATATAGGATTTTAGTATCTTTGAACTCTGAGTTAATATATATGTACATTTCCTGAAAACAACAAATTTCGGTGAACTCCAAGCAACATTGGACTATGTAAAAAACACCATATACCACAGCCCAGGGTAACAGTGGAGCCAGTAAGTGTATAGAATTGCATCAGAGAAGCACTCTGTCACTGGAGAAAGCACTTACACTAACCCCATTTATTTACTTTCTTTACAGCTCATTGAATCTCTACAGGAAGATGGAATGAAGTGGGGATGAAAGTTAAAGCATATGTGCATTCAATCTGGATTGATTTTCCTTATGTAGACATGGCTAACATTGGTGCAGCTTTATTTAAAGTAGTTTCTTTTGTAAATGTAAAATAATAGAATTGAAAGGACCATTCCATTTCATGTAGGAAAAGGAAACAACCAGAGCTTGTCTGTTTTATTCTTAAGTCCTCACCAAACATAGATTCTACGGAATAAATGCAGGGAAATCAAAGTGCTCAGACACAAATATAAGAGGCCCATGTAGCTCATTCGGAAAAACCTTGAGCTTAGTATGAAATTGACTGTGCCAAGGTAAGGTATACCATTAGGTACACTAAATTCTTGCTACAGTTCATTAAATCTTCCTACAAGACACTCTAATACTCTTTTATGAAGCTTGTGTGGCCTTTTAAGTGTCCAGAATGGTGTTAATAACCACTGCCAACTAAAAATTGTCACTTGCCACCTGGTTCTATAAGAATGAGGTTACTAGCCACTGCAGTTGCTGACCTTCAACATACCCTGAAAGGAGTTCAGGGTGGAGATCAGGAATGAGGCACTCTGTGCTCTGGGAAAAACTGGCAGAACAGACCTTCAGATAGTTAGGTATTTTCAGGAGAAGATTTTATAAGCCCAATTTCTTGCATCTTCTCATATCTAGAAAAGCACTAAAATCATTTATGGTGACATCTGCTTCCCGTGACTAGCAGCAAGTCTCTGCCAAAATGTGTGCTTGACTGCATGCATCCTCCTTCACCAAAATCACATATATACTGATTTCCGCCCCCCCCCACCTCTTTGGAGTAGTTCCCCAGAGCTATCTGAGAGGCTGTCTCCCGGGCTCTAGTCCTCATTTTGCCCCAAATAAAACTTAACTCACAGCTCTCACGTTGTGCATTTTTTTCAGTCAACACCATGACTATTAGTTAGAGAGATAAGCGATGATGACAGATGTCATTGATACAAGGCAAAGGAAGAGGAGTAAGAAAGCAGGAAAGAATGAACCGGGGAGAAAACAATAGTTAACAGTTAACTCACTACATCCCATGACTCAGGTACCAGTCTACAGCACCAGTGGCCCATGAAACAAATACTACTCATTTTGGTGCTTAAAACCAAACTCTCACAAGTCATAAATATACATTAGACCTTCATAAAAAGGATTAATATGCTTCTCCCTTGGAAATATTTGCAACAAATCCTTCTGATTAAATGTAGCACTCTACTGTGAGCTCATACAAACAGTAAGAACAGCACCAATAACCCAACAGTTAAAGTGGGAAAATGACATGAGTAGATACCTATTATGTTTATAATTTTTAACTTAATTTTTCATTCTATTGACAGATATTTAGTTGAATAACAGATTTGCCAGGTATGTTGCTAGGCACTGTGGGTGTGGAGGTGACCTTGGTGGGTTTCTTATTCTTGAGGAACATTTGGTCACTTTGTTAGGGATAGATAGAAATGCAAAAATACAACTTAAAATACAAAGACATTAACAAACCACTGAGGAAAGTCAGGGAAGGGTCTTAGTGGAGGGAGGCCATAAAAAGATTTGTCAAGTAATGAAACCGTCAGTAATAGGAAAGTGGGTGGATGAGAAGTGTATTCCAGGTAAAAGGAGCAATATAATGAAATACTTTGGGTTTTAGTGATTGTGGAAGTAGTTAGTTGTATTAGATTTTTGACTCCCTTCCACTCTCTCCCTCTGTCTCTGGACAGCTATGGATAAGAAGAGAAACCTAGCCATGAAAAGATGACATATTATGCATCTAAGTCTTCATTTCCATTTATAACTAAATCATATAATATAGATATTAGAAGGGTTGAATTTTAGAAAAGTGATATTTGAGACCATTCAGAAACCAGTATAGAAGCTATCTGGGTAGTAACTGTGCCATAAACTTCAAAACAGTAAAACTACTTCAGTCTGACAGTGCATAATAAAATCGCACACATTTAGTAATATTTCTCCAAAACAAAGTTTCAATCCTGGAGATTTTTTGAAAAAAATTTTTCTCTGTATACCCATTATACAATTAAGAAATTGTTTAATGTAACTTATGTTTTTTAATTGTTATAAGAATCAGTGTAACCAATTTTAGAATATTGGAATATGCATGGATACACCTTCCTGAGAAGTGCTTTTATGATTCAAAAAGGGTATACAGAAAATACTTAGATAATTTTGCAAATAATAATATACCTATATATTCATAGGTTACATATTAATAATTTAAACTTCATCTCTCTGGATACTTTGCTGGTTCATGTAACTTCGTGGTTCCTTGAAGCTGTATTTAATTACTTCTACCTCCTCCTTAGCTTTCAAATATAATTATCTTAAATAGCACTTATTTCTGGTTGTTGTATACTGTGTTGGAGGATAATGGAAATGCAAGTAGGCTGAAATTTCTGTATGAAGTTTTAGGAGATAAAGGGAACTTTTAAAATGCAATTCTGTTATTTTTTTAGGTCAGAACTTTTGTTTCCCTTACCCAGAGGTGCGCTTCTTCAATTTAGTGATGAAAGCAACAAAAAATACTCTTCAGTGTAATTTTCCTTGCCCTTCTCCTCTACTCCTTCAACTTTTGCAAAAAAGAAAATGACTTGTCAATTCGGAATTATATGCTGCAAGTCTTGTGACCTAAAGCTCCTCTCATATTATGGGAGGTTTTTTACAATCTTGTTCATTAAGAATTGACACTAAACAGTGTTCTGATGCCCTAAGTAGTTGTTTACTGGTTACCCAGTAAAGAAATCTCCCACCACCTTTTCTCTTAACGATAAAAGTGATGAACATATATCATTAATTTCATTTTTTATACATCTTGCTGATAAATGTAAGGAACTCATTTCCTCATTACATTAAATTCTCCTTTCTAATTTGTATCTGTTCTCTAAGGATTGACACAATTCTAGGTTTTTTAACCTCAACATGTTCAACTTTATTTAGGTTTCTTGATGAAAATGTCACATGTTCCTAGTGTAGAAAAGTAAGTAGATCTGCATGGGCTTAGAGCCCAAAATGCAAGTCCCTCCCATTCTGAGTTTCACTATTCATTGGAAAACACTTCTCACCTGTCTAGCTGTTTCCTTAAATATATGCCTCTAAATTTATAAATGTCATATGTACAATGATATCTTGCTATTATTTTTCAGTTTTAGATAGTATCTGTCTTACAGTATGGATGATGGGTATATAATTTTTTTATACTACCACCCCAAACAAATTTCCTCATTTCTTTCATTTTTCCAATGAGTTTTATATCATAATTTTGGTTAGGTCACAATTCAAAGTTTACCTTATTAAGATTATATAAATATTATTCACAACTGAACCAACCGTGTGTGATGATTTTATTTCCTTTCTTTATTCCTTTGGTGTTCCAGGAGTTAACAGCTGCCTCATTTTTTATTTGCTCAATTCTCAATTCTTTCTATCAGTAATCACCAAACTCTCTGCAATAATATATATCACCTCTTAACATATGCTAACAAATTTGGAAATTAATAAAATGCATCTTTTCTTTTTCTTAAAGATATTCCTCCTGAAGCCCTCTGTCCTCTTGATTTGGTCTAGTATAGATGATCTTTGGGTCTGTTGCACAAATGTCGTCCTGGAATTTCCTTCATCTCTCTCATGGGTCAGAGCCCTTGTATCCCGGAGCCAGTGCCTTCCAGTTCATTCAGTTTCTTCCTTATTTTGATGGAATGATCATGATTCTTGACAAAGGATTCAGGGCAAATAACTTTTCAAGAAATTGCATGTCTAATAAACTGCTCATTTTATCCTTATCAGTAAATGACAGTATGATTATTTAATAATGCTAGTTTGGGAATTCTTTTCCTTCAGAATTGTGAAATTATTGTTTCCTTTATTTCTTTTTTAATCGAAATATAGTTGATTTTCAATATTGTATTTCAGGTGTACAGAAAAGTGACTCAGTTTTATATATATATATATATGTATATATATACATATATATATTTCAGATTATTTTCCATTATAGATTATTACAAGATATCGAATATAGTTCCCTGTGCTATACAGTAAATCCGTGTTGCTTATCTATTTTATGTATAGTAGTTTGTATCTGTTAATCTCATACTGACTTCTGATTTCTAATGTTGCAGCTAGAGAAATCCAATATGCCACTCTGCTTTTTTATTATTTCTATGGGAATTGATATTTTTTTTCCTTCTGGAAGATTTCAGAGCCATTTAATTATCTCTAACATTCTAAAATTTCACTACCTTATAATGAAGAGTGGATTTTTATATTACTTAGATGAACTATTCTAAAATTGTATATTTACAGAAAAAATTTGAAGAGAGTACAGAGAGTTCCCATGCATCCCACACCCGCTTCCTATATTATTAACATTTTATATGAGTTTGGTACATTTGTTACAACTAATGAATCAGTATTGTTACCACTATTATTAACTAAATTAGCTTTCTTTATATTTCTGTTGTTTTTACCTAATGACATTTTCTGTTCCAGAATCCCATCCAGGATACTGCATTACCTTTAGCAGTCATGTCTCCTTAGGCTCCCCTTGGCTGTCAAAGGTAGACATTTTGGGGTCTGGTCTCTCAGGTGCAAGTCTTAAAATTTGGGGTGCCCAGTGTGGGGTCCAATCCCTTTGCTCCTCAGGGAGAAGCTGGGGTTTTCAGTTCCTTCTCCATTCTGGCTTGCCATACCAGGGTGGGGTTATAGCAAGATTGTGTCTCAGCCTCTCCTACCTGCAACAATGTGGTTTTTTTCTTCCTTTGCCAGATGTGTATGAGTCATTCATCTAGTTTTTTTGTTTTGCTTTGTTTTTGATTTTTTCAGAGGAAATTGCTTCATATAGAGCTGTAGATTCAGTGTGGCTATAGGAGGAGGTGAATTCAGTGTCTTCCTCCTGTCACTGTCACAAACCTGGAACCTGAATTTGAAATTCTTTATAGGCAATTCTTTATAGGAAGAATGTGCTAGGCCCCCCATGGTGTTCAATTTTTTCATTAATCATATAAATTGAAACATCATGTTTTGGAAAGATTCTACAATTTCCCTAAATTATTTAACTTGGAGTTCCATCGATCTATTTTTGCTGTAATCTTTTTGCCACTTTAAATGATGCTAAGTACATGGCAATAGCTTTTTCTTTTTTTTTTTTTTTCAGTTTTAATTGGGAGATAGGGAAAGGTACTTGATAAACTAATGCAGAAGTTCTGCCTCTCCTTTAAAGCTGCTCTGGGGCAGCTGCCTCTAGCTCATTTGACAGTGGCTTTAGTGGCTCTACCTCCAGAGTTAAAATTTCCTTTAACTTCTCCAATTCCAATAACCTATTTCTCCCTCTCTTTCCTGTCTCTTTATGTCTGCTCAAATCTCTTCTCCTCCTATCCTGGTAACCTTATTTCATCTGCTTTAAATCCAGCATTGCTAAACAACTTTGTAGGGACAAGCATGGTATTTTCCACTCCCATATCACAGAGCTGCCCCCAATTCTCCAGCTGCCTATGAGCATAGCCTGAAAGTCATTCAAGAGACTCACAGAACTCATAGCTGATATAGTAAGGTCAATATACAGGTTCAGTGTTCCATGGTCCACAATTTATAAAATGCAACTTTGGTTCTTATAAATATTACATTTATCTAAATCATATTTACTGCTCTCTAGATATAATAAAATAGAGGAAGCTTTATTTTTAAAGGAAACAAAAGTTTAATAATAAAGGCAGTTTCTATGATCAGAGTTTGAGTCTTTATCAAGATTTTAAGTGGAGGGCATTAAGTAAATAAATATGTCCTGAATAATCCCTTTTATTTTTATTATTATTATTTTTTTTTGTGGTACACGGGCCTCTCACTCTTATGGCCTCTCCCGTTGCGGGGCACAGGCTCTGGACGCGCAGGCTCAGCGGCCATGGCTCACGGGCCCAGCCGCTCCGCGGCATGGGGGATCTTCCCGGACCGGGGCACGAACCCGTGTCCCCTGCATCGGCAGGCGGACTCTCAACCACTGCGCCACCAGGGAAGCCCCCTTTTATTAGTTTTAATTTAGTCTTTTGAGTGGCTAGTTCAATACATGTCTTCTAAGCCTTTTTACATTCAAATCCTCCTAGTAAGATAGCAATATTAATTTTCTTTGTGGATATTAAATTTTTCTGAAATAGCTTCCCTGAGCCAGCAGTTCTGAGGTGGTTTATTGTAATATACAAGCAAAGACAGAGCCTGGCACTAAAAACTAAAAATAAACTAAATAAGAATTAGGACACCTACATTTATTATTCAATTTCTCCATCTTTTTCTAAGATGAATTAGGGTGTGGCATTTTATTTCCTCACAATTCCAATTTTCTGTCTGTAAAATGGGAAGGCTATTAGTGTTTACTAGATGATGTTTCTCATAAATCAGGCTTATGAACAGAGAATGAAAAGCATAGCACAAATTCAATATATTTAGACAGATTACTCTAATTCCAGCCAACTCCCAAATTATGCTAGGCTCTTACAGAAACTTATTTCTTACTTGCAGATTAATATATTTTTGTTGGGTAAGAAGTCACATAATTGTACCATTTACTGGGTGCTGTCAAAATGAATTTTATTCTGTAGTATAGAGTATAAGTAGTCTGTTAGTGTAGTTAAAATATTTTATTAAAAGGGATTCATATCTTTGGGCAACTGCAGTCACTACTTACGAATCTTCCTTATCAAAGGTGACAATATTACAAAAACAACAAACAAAAAGAGAAAGAAATGAACAAAACTCAATTACGTGAGAAAGGTGCCTTAACTCAGATCAGTTCCTTATCCAGAATCCTGGAGTCATTTCACCAGTTGACACCTCATATATGACACCATCCTGAATCCCAGCTTGCAAGTGTGTTAACAATAATGTCGCAGAACATTATTATTAAAAATATTCAATAAATAATTCTACCCTGCAGCAGGAAAATTACAGTGAAATGAAACCCCAAATATGCCACAGCCTCCCAGTGTCCCTCTGAAAGGAAAATTTCCTACTCCAACCCCTGATGAGTCTCTATGGAAGAGTTCTCTGTGAATCTCTTCTCTGAATGTGCTGTAGTGATCCGTGGGTATTGTCTGACAGTTGAACTATCCAAGGTCCTCTTCCCTGTTGATGTGGTTACTTTGACAACTGCCTTACTGCTCAGTATGGACTGTCCTCTGCTGGTCCTCTCTAGGCTCTCTTCACATCTAACAAATGTACCATTGTGGTGCAAAATGTCAATAGTGAGGGAGCCTATGCACATGCCGGGACAGGATATAGGGGAAATACAGGATGTATCTCTCTACTTTCTGCTCAATTTTGCTGTGAACCTAGAAGTGCTCTAAAAGTCATTTATTAATTTTAAAAGATAAAACTCTGGAAGCAGCAGTTATTAATATAATTCTTAACATTTGACTGTAAAATGTTTTTGTTATTTTATTTCTCTGCAGAATACCCACATAGAAAAGTCCAGAAAAATGTACACACACATATTACAAAGTTGTCCCTCATTATCTGTGGGGAATTGGTTCCAGGATCCCCCACAGATAATAAAATCCACAGATGCTCTATTCCTTTATATAAAATGGTGTAGTACAGTTGATACATCATATCTGTGGATGCAGAAACCATGGATACAAAAGGTCAACTGTATATCCTTTTACTATGCTTTTATGTATATGTTAGAGACTGAATTGTGTCCACCCAAAACTCATGGGATGAAACTCTAACTTCCAGTGTGACTGTCTTTGGAGATAGGGATTTGAAGGAGGTAATTAAGGTTAAATGAAGTTATAAAGTGGAACCCTAATTCAATAGGACTATTTTTTTATAAGAGGAAGAAACACCAGGAGGGTGCATGTACAGAGAAAAGGCCATGTTAGGACTTAGCAAGAAGGCATCAGTCTGCTAGCCAGGAATAGAAAATGGAACCGTCTTGCCCTCTTGGTGGGAAAGTAAAATGATACAGCCACTATGGAGAACAGTATGGAGGTTCCTTATAAAACTAAAAGTAGAACTACCATACGACCCAGCAATCCCACTACTGGGCATATACCCTGAGAAAACAATAATTCAAAAAGAATCATGTACCACGATGTTCATTGCAGCTCTATTTATAAGAACCAGGACATGGAAGCAACCTAAGTGTCCATCGACAGATGAATGGTTTTCCCTTGTCTCCACACCTTCTCCAGCATTTGTTGTTTGTAGATTTTCTAATGCTGGCCATTCTGACCGGTGTGAGGTGATACCTCATTGTAGTTTTGATTTGCATTTCTCTAATAACTAGTGATGTTGAGCAGCTTTCATTTACCTCTTGGCCACCTGTATGTCTTCTTTAGAGAAATGTCTATTTAGGTCTTCTGCCCATTTTTGGATTGGGCTGCTTGTTTTTTTAATATTGAGCTGCATGAGCTGTTTATATATTTTGGAGTTTAATCCTTTGTCTGTTGATTCGTTTGCAAATATTTCTCCCATTCTGAGGGTTGTCTTTTCGTCTTGTTTATGGTTTCCTTTGCTATGCAGAAGCTTTGAAGTTTCATTAGGTCCCATGTGTTTATTTTTGTTTTTATTTCCATTACTCTAGGAGATGGGTCAAAAAAAGATCTTGCTGTGATTTATGTCAAAGAGTGTTTTTCCTATGTTTTCCTCTAAGAGTTTTTTAGTGTCTTGTCTTACATTTAGGTCTTTAATCCATTCTGAGTCTATTTTTGTGTTTGGCATTATGGAGTGTTCTAATTTCATTCTTCTACGTGTAGCTGTCCAGTTTTCCCAGCACCACTTATTGAAGAGGCTGTCTTTTCTCCATTGTATGTCCCTGCCTCCTTTGTCATAGATTAGTTGACCATAGGTGCATGGGTTTATCTCTGGGCTTTCTGTCCTGTTCCATTGTTCTATATTTCTGGTTTTGTGCCAGTACCACATTGTCTTGATTACTGTAGCTTGGCAGTATAGTCTGAAGTCAGGGAGTCTGATTTCTCGAGATCCATTTTTTTCCCTCAAGACTGCTTTGGCTATTCGGGGTCTTTTGTGTCTCCATACAAATTTTAAGCTTTTTTTTTCTAGTCCTGCAAAAAAATGCCACTGGTAATTTTATAGGGATTGCTCTGAATCTGTAGATTGCTTTGTGTAGTATAGTCATTTTCACAATATTGATTCTTCCAATCCAAGAACATGGTATATCTCTCCATCTGTTTGTGTCATTTTTGATTTCTTTCAACAGTGTCTTATAGTTTTCTGAGTACAGGTCTTTTACCTCCTTATCTAGGTTTATTCGTATGGATTTTTTTTTAACATCTTTATTGGAGTATAATTGCTTTACAATGGTATGTTAGCTTCAGCTTCACAACAAAATGAATCAGTTATATACATACATATATTCCCATATCTCTTCCTGCTTGCGTCTCCCTCCCTCCCACCCTCCCTATCCCACCCCTCCAGGCGGTCACAAAGCACCGAGCTGATCTCCCTGTGCTATGCGGCTGCTTCCCACTAGCTATTTACCTTACGTTTGGTAGTGTATATATGTCCATGCCTCTTTATCGCTTTGTCACCGTTTACCCTTCCCCCTCCCCATAACCTCAAGTCCATTCTCTAGTAAGTCTGTGTCTTTATTCCTGTTTCACCCCTAGGTTTTTCATGACATTTTTTTTTAAATTCCATATATATGTGTTAGCATACGGTATTTGTCTCTCTCTTTCTGACTTACTTCACTCTGTATGACAGACTCTAGGTCTATCCACCTCATTACAAATAGCTCAATTTCGTCTCTTTTTATGGCTGAGTAATATTCCATTGTATATATGTGCCACATCTTCTTTATCCATTCATCCGATGATGGACACTTAGGTTGTTTCCATCTCCGGGCTATTGTAAATAGAGCTGCAATGAACATTTTGGTACATGACTCTTTTTGAATTATGGTTTTCTCAGGGTATATGCCCAGTAGTGGGATTGCTGGGTCATATGGTAGTTCTATTTGTAGCTTTTTAAGGAACCTCCATACTGTTCTCCACAGTGGCTGTATCAATTTACATTCCCACCAACAGTGTAAGAGGGTTCCCTTTTCTCCACACCCTCTCCAGCATTTATTGTTTCTAGATTTTTTGATGATGGCCATTCTGACTGGTGTGAGATGATATCTCATTGTAGTTTTGATTTGCATTTCTCTCATGATTAGTGATGTTGAGCATTCTTTCATGTGTTTGTTGGCACTCTGTATATCTTCTTTGGAGAAATGTCTATTTAGGTCTTCTGCCCATTTTTGGATTGGGTTGTTTGTTTTTTTGTTATTAAGCTGCATGAGCTGCTTATAAATTTTGGAGATCAATCCTTTGTCAGTTGCTTCATTTGCAAATATTTTCTCCCATTCTGAGGGTTGTCTTTTGGTCTTCTTTATGGTTTCCTTTGCTGCGCAAAAGCTTTTAAGTTTCATTAGGTCCCATTTGTTTACTCTTGTTTTTATTTCCATTTCTCTAGGAGGTGGGTCAAAAAGGACCTTGCTGTGATTTATGTCATAGAGTGTTCTGCCTATGTTTTCCTCTAAGAGTTTGATAGTTTCTGGCCTTACATTTAGGTCTTTAATCCATTTTGAGCTTATTTTTGTGTATGGTGTTAGGGAGTGATCTAATTTCATACCTTTACATGTAGCTGTCCAGTTTTCCCAGCACCACTTATTGAATAGGCTGTCCTTTCTCCACTGTACATTTCTGCCTCCTTTGTCAAAGATAAGGTGACCATATGTGCGTGGGTTTATCTCTGGGCTTTCTATCCTGTTCCATTGATCTATCTTTCTGTTTTTGTGCCAGTACCATACCGTCTTGATAACTGTAGCTTTGTAGTATAGTCTGAAGTCTGGGAGCCTGATTCCTCCAGTTCCTTCTTTCGTTCTCAAAATTGCTTTGGCTATTCGGGGTCTTTTGTGTTTCCATACAAATTGCAAAATTTTTTGTTCTAGTTCTGTGAAAAATGCCAGTGGTAGTTTGATAGGGATTGCATTGAATCTATAGATTGCTTTCGGTAGTAGAGTCATTTTCACAATGTTGATTCTTCCAATCCAAGAACATGGTATATCTCTCCATCTATTTGTATCGTCTTTAATTTCTTTCATCAATGTCTTATAATTTTCTGCATACAGATCTTTTGTCTCCTTAGGTAGGTTTATTCCTAGATATTTTATTCTTTTTGTTGCAATGGTAAATGGGAGTGTTTTCTTGATTTCACTTTCAGATTTTTCATCATTAGTATATAGGAATGCCAGAGATTTCTGTGCATTAATTTTGTATCCTGCCACTTTACCAAATTCATTGATTAGCTCTAGTAGTTTTCTGGTAGCATCTTTAGGGTTCTCTATGTATAGGATCATGTCATCTGCAAACAGTGACAGCTTTACTTCTTCTTTTCCGATTTGGATTCCTTTTATTTCCTTTTCTTCTCTGATTGCTGTGGCTAAAACTTCCAAAACTATGTTGAATAAGAGTGGTGAGAGTGGGCAACCTTGTCTTGTTCCTGATCTTAGTGGAAATGCTTTCAGTTTTTCACCATTGAGGATGATGTTTGCTGTGGGCTTGTCATATATGGCCTTTATTATGTTGAGGAAAGTTCCCTCTATGCCTACTTTCTGGAGGGTTTTTATCATAAATGGGTGTTGAATTTTGTCAAAAGCTTTCTCTGCATCTATTGAGATGATCATATGGTTTTTCTCCTTCAGTTTGTTAATATGGTTTATCACATTGATAGATTTGCATATATTGAAGAATCCTTGCATTCCTGGAATAAACCCCACTTGATCATGGTGTATGATCCTTTTAATGTGCTGTTGGATTCTGTTTGCTAGTATTTTGTTGAGGATTTTTGCATCTATGTTCATCAGTGATATTGGCCTGTAGTTTTCTTTCTTTGTGACATCCTTGTCTGGTTTTGGTATCAAGGTGATGGTGGCCTCGTAGAAGGAGTTTGGGAGTGTTCCTCCCTCTGCTATATTTTGGAAGAGTTTCAGAAGGATAGGTGTTAGCTCTTCTCTAAATGTTTGATAGAATTCGCCTGTGAAGCCATCTGGTCCTGGGCTTTTGTTTGTTGGAAGATTTTTAATCACAGTTTCAATTTCAGTGCTTGTGATTGGTCTGTTCATATTTTCTATTTCTTCCTGATTCAGTCTTGGCAGGTTGTGCATTTCCAAGAATTTGTCCATTTCTTCCAGATTGTCCATTTTATTGGCATAGAGTTGCTTGTAGTAATCTCTCATGATCTCTTTTATTTCTGCAGTGTCAGTTGTTACCTCTCCTTTTTCATTTCTAATTCTATTGATTTGAGTCTTCTCCCTTTTTTTCTTGATGAGTCTGGCTAGTGGTTTATCTATTTTGTTTATCTTCTCAAAGAACCAGCTTTTAGTTTTATTGATCTTTGCTATTGTTTCCTTCATTTCTTTTTCATTTATTTCTGATCTGATTTTTATGATTTCTTTCCTTCTGCTAGCTTTGGGGTTTTTTTGTTCTTCTTTCTCTAATTGCTTGAGGTGCAAGGTTAGGTTGTTTATTCGAGATGTTTCCTGCTTCTTAAGGTGGGCTTGTATTGCTATAAACTTCCCCCTTAGAACTGCTTTTGCTGCATCCCACAGGTTTTGGGTCGTTGTGTCTCCATTGTCGTTTGTTTCTAGGTATTTTTTGATTTCCTCTTTGATTTCTTCAGTGGTCACTTCATTATTAAGTAGTGTATTGTTTAGCCTCCATGTGTTTGTATTTTTTACAGATCTTTTCCTGTAATTGATATCTAGTCTCATGGCGTTGTGGTCAGAAAAGATACTTGATACAATTTCAATTTTCTTAAATTTACCAAGGCTTGATTTGTGACCCAAGATATGATCTATCCTGGAGAATGTTCCATGAGCACTTGAGAAAAATGTGTATTCTGTTGTTTTTGGATGGAATGTCCTATAAATATCAATTAATTCCATCTCGTTTAATGTATCATTTAAAGCTTGTGTTTCCTTATTTATTTTCATTTTGGATGATCTGTCCATTGGTGAAAGTGGGGTGTTAAAGTCCCCTACTATGAATGTGTTACTGTCGATTTCCCCTTTTATGGTTGTCAGTATTTGCCTTATGTATTGAGGTGCACCTAAGTTGGGTGCATAAATATTTACAATTGTTATATCTTCCTCTTGGATCGATCCCTTGATCATTATGTAGTGTCCTTCTTTGTCTCTTCTAATAGTCTTTGTTTTAAAGTCTATTTTGTCTGATATGAGAATTGCTACTCCAGCTTTCTTTTGGTTTCCATTTGCATGAAATACCTTTTTCCATCCCCTTACTTTCAGTCTGTATGTGTCTCTAGGTCTGAAGTGGGTCTCTTGTAGACAGCAAATATATGGGTCTTGTTTTTGTATCCATTCAGCCAATCTGTGTCTTTTGGTGGGAGCATTTAGTCCATTTACATTTAAGGTAATTATCGATATGTGTGTTCCTATTCCCATTTTCTTAATTGTTTTGGGTTCATTATTGTAGGTCCTTTTCTTCTTTTGTGTTTCTTGCCTAGAGAAGTTCCTTTAGCAGTTGTTGTAGAGCTGGTTTGGTGGTGCTGAACTCTCTCAGCTTTTGCTTGTCTGTAAAGGTTTTAATTTCTCCATCAAATCTGAATGAGATCCTTGCTGGGTAAAGTAATCTTGGTTGCAGGTTTTTCTCCTTCAACACTTTCAATATGTCCTGCCACTCCCTTCTGGCTTGCAGAGTTTCTGCTGAAAGATCAGCTGTTAACCTTATGGGGATTCCCTTGTGTGTTATTTGTTGTTTTTCCCTTGCTGCTTTTAATATGTTTTCTTTGTATTTAATTTTTGACAGTTTGATTAATATGTGTCTTGGCGTATTTCTCCTTGGATTTATCCTGTATGGGACTCTCTGTGCTTCCTGGACTTGATTAACTATTTCTTTTCCCATATTAGGGAAGTTTTCAACTATAATCTCTTCAAATATTTTCTCAGTCCCTTTCTTTTTCTCTTCTTCTTCTGGAACCCCTATAATTCGAATGTTGGTGTGTTTAATGTTGTCCCAGAGGTCTCTGAGACTGTCCTCAGTTCTTTTCATTCTTTTTTCTTTTTTCTGCTCTGCAGTAGTTATTTCCACTATTTTATCTTCCAGGTCACTTATCCTTTCTTCTGCCTCAGTTATTCTGCTATTGATCCCATCTAGAGTATTTTTAATTTCATTTATTGTGTTGTTCATCGTTGCTTGTTTCATCTTTAGTTCTTCTAGGTCCTTGTTAACTGATTCTTGCAATTTGTCCATTCTATTGTCCATTCTATCTCCAAGATTTCGGATCAACCTTACTATCATTATTCTGAATTCTTTTTCAGGTAGACTGCCTATTTCCTCTTCATTTGTTAGGTCTGGTGGGTTTTTATCTTGCTCCTTCATCTGCTGTGTGTTTTTCTGTCTTTTCATTTTGCTTATCTTACTGTGTTTGGGGTCTCCTTTTTTGCAGGCTGAAGGTTCGTAGTTCCTGTTGTTTTTTGTGTCTGTCCCCAGTGGCTAAGGTTGGTTCAGTGGGTTGTGTAGGCTTCCTGGTGGAGGGTACTAGTGCCTGTGTTCTGGTGGATGAGGCTGGATCTTGTCTTTCTGGTGGGCAGGTCCACGTCTGGTGGTGTGTTTTGGGATGTCTGTAGACTTACTATGATTTTGGGCAGCCTCTCTGCTAATGGGTGGGGTTGTGTTCCTGTCTTGCTAGTTGTTTGGCATAGGATGTCTAGCACTGTAGCTTGCTGGTCGTTGAGTGAAGCTGGGTGCTGGCGTTGAGATGGAGATCTCTCGGAGATTTTTTGCTGTTTGATATTATGTGCAGCTGGGAGGCCTCTTGTGGACCAGTGTCCTGAAGTTGGCTCTCCCACCTCAGAGGCACAGCACTGACTCCTGGCTGCAGCACCAAGAGCCTTTCATCCACAGGGCTCCTTAATTTGGGATGATTCGTTGTCTATTCAGGTATTCCACAGATGCAGGGTATATCAAGTTGATTGTGGAGCTTTAATCCGCTGCTTCTGAGGCTGCTGGGAGAGATTTCCCTTTCTCTTCTTTGTTCTGACAGTTCCCAGGGGCTCAACTTTGGATTTGGCCCCGCCTGTGCGTGTAGGTCGCCGGAGGGCGTCTGTTCTTTGCTCAGACAGGACGGGGTTAAAGGAGCCGCTGATTCGGAGGCTCTGGCTCACCCAGGCCGGGGGGGTAGGGAGGGTCACGGAGTGCGGGGCGGGCCTGCAGCGGCAGACGCCGGCGTGACGCTGCAGCCTGAGGGCGCCGTGCGCTCTCCCGGGGGAGCCGTCCCTGGATCCCGGGACCCCGGCAGTGGCGGGCTGCACAGGCTCCCCGGAAGGGCGTGTGGCTAGTGACCTGTGCTCGCACACAGGCCTCCTGACGGCGGCAGCAGCGGCCTCAGCGTCCCATGTCCGTCTCTGGGCTCCGCAATCTTAGCCGCGGCTCGCGCCCGTCCCTGGAGCCCTCTCAAGCAGCGCTCTTAATCCCCTCTCCTCGCGCACCAGGAAACAAAGAGGGACGTAAAAGTCTCTTGCCTCTTCGGCAGGTCCAGACCCCTCCCCGGACTCTCTCCCGGCCAGCCGCGGCGCACCAACGCCCTGCAGGCTGTGTTCACGCCGCCAACCTCAGTCCTCTCCCGGCGCTCCGACAAAAGCCGGAGCCTCAGCTCCCAGTCCCGCCCGCCCCGGCGGGCGAGCAGACAAGCCTCTCGGCTGGTGAGTGCCGGTCGGCCCGATCCTCTGCGCTGGAATCTGTCCGCTTTGCCCTCCGCACCCCTGTTGCTGTGTTCTCCTCCGCGGCTCCCAAGCTCCCCCACTCCGCCTCCCGAAGTCTCCACCTGTGAAGGGGCTTCCTAGTGTGTGGACACTTTTCCTCCTTCACAGCTCTCTCCCGCTGGTGCAGGACCCGTCCCTATCCTTTTGTCTCTGTTTAGTTTTTTCTTTTGCCCTAACCAGGTACGTGGGGGGTTCCTTGCCTTTTGGGAGGTCTGAGGTCTTCTGCCAGCGTTCAGTAGGTGCTCCGTAGGAGTTGTTCCACGCGTAGATGTACTTCTGGTGTATCTGTGGAGAGCTCGTATGTATTTTGTTCTCTTTGTTGCAATGGTGAATGGGATTGTTTCCTTAATTTCTCTTTCTGATCTTTCATTGTTAGTGTATTGGAATGCAAGAGATTTCTGTGCATTAATTTTGTATCCTGCAACTTTACCAAATTCATTGATTAGCTCTAGTATTTTCTGGTGGCATTCTTAGGATTCTCTATGTATAGTATCATGTCATCTGCAAACAGTGACAGTTTTACTTCTTCTTTTCCAATTTGTATTCCTTTTATTTCTTTTTCTTCTCTGATTGCCATGGCTAAGACTTCCAAAACTATGTTGAATAATAGTGGTGAGAGTGGACATCCTTATCTTGTTCCTGATCTTAGAGGAAATACTTTCAGTTTTTTACCATTGACAATGATGTTTGCTGTGGGTTTGTCATATATGTCCTCTATTATGTTGAGATAGGTTCCCTCTACGCCCACTTTCCGGAGAGTTTTTATCATAAATGGGTATTGAATGTTGTCAAAAGCTTTTTCTGCATCTATTGAGATGATCATATGGTTTTTATTCTTCAATTTGTTAATGTGGTGCATCACATTGATTGATTTGCATATATTGAAGAATTCTTGCATCCCTGGGATAAATCCCACTTGATCATGGTATATGATCCTTTTAATGTATTGTTAGATTCTGTTTACTAGTATTTTATTGGGGATTTTTCCATCTGTATTCATCAGTGATATTGATCTGTAATTGTCTTTTTTTGTAGTATCTTTTTCTGGTTTTGGTATCAGGTTGATGGTGACCTCGTAGAATGACTTTGGGAGTATTCGTTCCTCTGCAAATTTTTCGAAGAGTTTGAGAAGGATGGGTATTAGCTCTTCTCTAAATGTTTAATAGAATTCACCTGTGAAGCCAGCTGGTCGTGGACTTTGTTGGAAGATTTTCAATCACAGTTTCAATTTCATTACTTGTAATCGGTCTGTTCATATTTTCTATTTCTTCCTGGTTCAGTCTTGGAAGATTATACATTTCTAAGAATTTGTCCATTTCTTCCAGGTTGTCCATTTTTTTGGCATAATGTTGCTTGTAGTAGTCTCTCATCATGCTTTGAATTTCTGCGGTGTCCATTGTAACTTCTCCTTTTTCATTTCTAATTTTATTGATTTGGGTCCTCTTCCTCTTTTTCTTGATGAGTCTGGCTAAAGGTTTATCAATTTTGTTCATCTTCTCAAAGAACCAACTTTTAGTTTTATTGATCTTTGATATTGTTTTCTTTGTTTCTATTTCATTTATTTCTGCTCGGATTTTTACTGTTTCTTTCCTTCTACTAACTTTGGGTTTTGTTTGTTCTTCTTTCTCTAGTTCCTTTAGGTGTAAGGTTAGATTATTTATTTGAGATTTTTCTTGTTTCTTGAGGTAGGATTGTATTGCTATAAACTTCCCTCTTAGAACTGTTTTTGCTGCATCCCAGAGGTTTTGGATCATCATGTTTTGGTTGTCATTTGTCTCTAGGTATTTTTTTTATTTCCTCTTTGAGTTCTTCAGTGATCTTTTGGTTATTTAGTAACGTATTGTTTAGCCTCCATGTTTTTGTGTTTTTCGTGGGTTTTTTTCGCCTGTAATTGATTTCCACTCTCATAATGTTGTGGTCGGAAAAGATGCTTGATATGATTTAAATTTTCTTAAATTTACCAAGGCTTGATCTGTGACCCAAGATGTGATCAATCCTGGAGAATGTTCCATGTGCACTTGAGAAGAAAGTGTAATCTGCTGTTTTTGGATGGAATGTCCTATAAATATCAATGAACTCTATCTAGTCTATTGTGTCATTTAAAGCTTGTGTTTCCTTATTCATTTTCTTTCTGTATGACCTGTCCATTGGTGTAAGTGAGGTGTTAAAGTCTCCCACTATTATTGTGTTACTGTCAATTTCCTCTTTTATAGTTGTTAGCATTTGCCTTATGTATTGAGGTGCTCCTATGTTGGATGCATATATATTTATAATTGTATCTTCTCCTTGGATTGATCCCTTGATCATTATGTAGTGTCCTTCCTTGTCTCTTGTAACATTCTTTAGTTTAAAGTCTATTTTATCCAATATGAGAATTGCTACTCCAGCTTTCTTTTGATTTCCATCTGCATGGAATATCTTTTCCCATCCCCTCACTTTCAGTCTGTATGTGTCCCTAGGTCTGAAGTGGGTCTCTTGTAAACAGAATATATATGGGTCTTGTTTTTGTATCCATTCAGCAAGCCCGTGTCTTTTGCTTGGAGCATTTAATCCATTCACATTTAAGGTAATTAATGATATGTATGTTCCTATTACCATTTTCTTAATTGTTTTGGGTTTGTTTTGTAGATCCTTTTTTTCTCTTGTGTTTCCCACTTAGAGAAGTTCCTTTAGCACTTGTTGTAGAGCTGTTTTGGTGGTGCTGAATTCTCTTAGCTTTTGCTTGTCTGTAAAGCTTTTGATTTCTCCATCAAATCTGAATGAGATCCTTGCCTGGTAGAGTAATCTTGGTTGTAGGTTCTTCCCTTTCATCACTTTAAATATATATTATGCCACTCCCTTCTGACTTGTAGAGTTTCTGCTGAGAAATCAGCTGTTAACCTTATGGGAGTTCCCTTGTATGATATTTGTCATTTTTCCCTTGTTGCCTTTAATAATTTTTCTTTGTCTTTAATTGTTGTCATTTTGATTACTATGTGTCTTGGCACATTTCTCCTTAGGTTTATCCTGCCTGGGACTCTCTGTGCTCCCTGGACTTGGGTGGCTATTTCTTTTCTCATGTTAGGGATGTTTTCAACTATAATCTCTTCAAGTATTTTCTCTCTCTGTTCTCCTTCTGGGACCTCTATAATGTGAATACTGGTGCATTTGATGTTGTCCCAGAGGTCTCTTAGGCTGTATTCATTTCTTTTCATTGTTTTTCCTTTATTCTGTTCTGTGGCAGTGAATTCCACCATTCTGTCTTCTAGGTCACTTATCTGTTCTTCTGCCTCAGTTATTCTGCTATTGATTCATTCTAGTGTATTTTTCATTTCAGTTATTGTATTGTTCATCTCTGTTTGTTTGTTCTTTAATTCTTCTAGGTCTTTGTTCAACATTTCTTGCATCTTCTTGATCTTTGCCTCCATTCTTTTTCCAAGGTCCTGGATCATCTTCACTCTCATTATTCTGAATTCTTTTCCTGGAAGGTTACCTCTCTCCACTTCATTTAGTTGTTTTTCTGGGGTTTTATCTTGTTACCTCATCTGGTACATAGTTCTCTGCTTTTTTTTTTTTTTTTTTTTTTTGCAGTACGCGGGCCTCTCACAGTTGTGGCCTCTCCCATTGCAGAGCACAGGCTCCAGACGCGCAGGCTCAGCAGCCATGGCTCACGGACCCAGCTGCTCTGTGGCATGTGGGATCCCCCTGGTCCGGGGCACGAACCCATGTCCCCTGCATCAGCAGGCGGACTCTCAACCACTGCGCCACCAGGGAAGCCCCTGCCTTTTCATTTTGTCTTTCTGTGAATGTGATTTTCGTTTTACAGGCTGCAGGATTGTAGTTCTTCTTGCTTCTGTTGTCTGTGCTCTGGTTGATGAGGCTATCTAAGAAGCTTGTGCAGGTTTCCTGATGGGAGGGACTGGTGGTGGGTAGAATGTGTTGCTCTGGTGGGCAGAGCTCAGTAAAACTTTAATCACTTGTGTGCTGATGGGTGGGGCTGAGTTCCCTCCCTGGTGGTTGTTTGGCCTGAGGCAACCCAGCACTGGCACCTACAGGCTCTTTGGTGGGGCCAATGACAGACTCCAGGAGGGTTCATGCCAAGGAGTTAAGTACTTTCCAGAACTTCTGCTGCCAGTGTCCTTGTCCCTGTGGTGAACCACAGCCACGCCCCGCTAATGCTGGAGACCCTCCAACACCAGCAGGTAGGTCTGGTTCAGTCTCCTATGGGGTCACTGCTCCTTCCCCCTGGGTCCTGATGCACACACTACTTTGTGTGTGCCCTCCACGTGTGGAGTCTCTGTTTCCCCCAGTCCTGTTGAAGTCCTGCAATCAAATCCCTCTAGCCTTCAATGTCTGATTCTCTAGGAATTCTTCCTCCCATTGCCGGACCCCCAGATTGGGAAGCCTGACATGGGACTCAGAACCTTCACTCCAGTGGGTGGATTTCTGTGGTATAATTGTTCTCCAGTTTGTGAGTCAACCACTCAGCGGTTGTGGGATTTGATTTTATTGTGATTGTGCCCCTCGTACCCTCTCATTGCAACTTCTCCTTTGTCTTTGGATGTGGGGTATCTTTTTTGGTGAGTTCCAGTGTCTTCCTGTTGATGATTGTTCAACAGTTAGTTGTGATTCCGGTGCTCTCGCAAGAGGGAGTGAGCACGTGTCCTTCTATTCCGCCATATTGAACCATGTCTTAGCAATACATAATTGCTACATAGTAATTGCTACATAGTAATCCATTGTATAAAAGTACCACAATTAATCTATTGTATTGGTATGGTCATTTGAATTGTTTCCAATTTTTCACTCCTTACTGATAATGTGACTATAAACATTTTATACATGTCTTTTGATGATTTCAGAAATACTCAAAGCATTTCTGTTGAGTATATACCTAGGAGTGGTATTTCTGGGTCAAACACTGTGGACCTTTTTAAAAATATTTCTCGAATAAGCAGTCTTCAGCCTTACTTCCACTGAATTCATTAATTCAAGCTCAGATAATTTCTAATTGGGACTAATATTGTGGTTTCAGAACTGGTCTTCCTGCCTTTATCTGTACCATCAGTTTTCCCCAATTTTAATAGAGCAATCTGTATAAAACAGAATTTTCATTGTGCCTTCAATTGGCTGAAATTTTTTTACAGATTCGCTGTTACTGACAGAAAAAAAATGAAGGTTTATGTCTACCATACAATTTACTTCACGTTCTTACCAGTGCCAATTTTTTTAGTGTCGTAACCTCCAATTTTTATTACTGAAGTTCGTATTTGATTTCAGTGTTCTAAATTTCATTACAGCTACTCCTCTAATATATTTAGTCAATAAGGACCTTAACTTGAGTGCAGATATGTTTTCTTTTTGTTCATTTTAGGGAAATTCTCTTTGGCCTAGAAGTCACTCCCACTGAGTTCTAGCCTCTGTCGGCATTGGTTGACCCTTGCCTCATAAAAGTTTCTGGTATTCCTTGGGTTATTTAACAAATACTGTTGGACACCCTATGCCTTCAGTTTGAATCACAGAAGGTTCAGAGTGCTGTGTTCATCCTTCAGAGGTTGAATAATATTGACTGAGGGATCCGGGTAGGCTGAGTCCCTGGCAGAATTAAATAGTACAGGTTATGGAACTACATAAGATTTCATGAAAGAAGCCTACCAGTAATTACTGGAAATGTCATTTAAGAGGGCAATGATTGTGGTTGAGGGATACAGGAGGCAAGCAAAGCTTCTTTTGAATTTCCTGAACTTTCTACCTGAAGGGCATTTTTCTTAGGAAGCAGATACTGGAAGGCAAAGTCATGACTATTCATGATGGAATGATTGTTTGACGGTAAACTAGAATTTTGGCAGCAATTGAATCAGGAAAGTTGATGTGAGCCAAGACTTGGAATTCATCGATATAATGGAGAAATAGCAATTATTGTAGATTATGTGGGCCACTCTAGTGAGGGCAATTAAGCCAGGGAAGAATAAGATAGTATACGTCCTGTCAGGCAACTAATCAAATTTAGGGTGCTGGGAAAAAGAAAAAGGGGGACCAAGTTAAAAAATAAGAGAACAAAGATATGTGGACCCAGTGTAAAAAAAAATTGGACAATAGGAATTTAGACTGTAATCAATTTGAATAAGTAAATGGAATTTCATACAGAGCTAATGGCTGTTTGAGCCAGAATATTCTCAAGATATTCTCCTGCCTGGGAACACCTAATCTTCTCAGAAAGTTAGAGGTTCTGAATCTGCAGATGAGGCAAATTACTTAGAGCTGATTAATTAATAGGTTATGTGATTAATAATTAGGTTAATTAATTAATAGGTTATGTGACATCTCAGATTAATTAATAGGTTAATTAATTAATTGGTTAATTAATAGGTTAATTAATTAATTGGTTAATTAATAGGTTAATTAATAGGTTATGTGACATCTCAGAAATACTGAGACACATCTATAGAATAACTCCTGGTGGTCAAAGGCACTCTTATTTTCTAGGATTCAGTGCAAATGTCAGCCTCTATAGTATTAGTCTCAGTTTTGTGGGTGGTTTTTTTGTTTGTTTGTTTCTTTGCTTGCTTAGTTTGTGTGTAGGGTTGGAGAATAACTTTAATATTACACTATTGTGGAAACTATTATTGGATTATTAGGCTGCTAGAACACAGCAAGATATAGATAGGTCAATGATGGGTAAATATTTATTCAACTCTGACCCCAAACCCATGTTAAATACATATTAAAATCCAGAATTCTGGTTTCCTTCTCAGACTTAATCGACTTGGGATTTTCCAGGGAGTAGAGGAGTGGTAGCAATCTATGCTATTAAAAAAAACCACCCAGATGATTCTTTTGTGTAAAAAAATTGAGAAACTCTTTATTCAGTGGTCAAAATGTGATAGAAATAGGTCAGAACAAACAACTAGTTTAAGAGTGAGTAGAGAGCAGATATGAAAGAGTTTCAGCTAAACCCCTAGGAAGGATTGAGAAATTACTATCCTATGGGTCAAGACAAATAACTGGTATACAGATAGCTCAAATCAGAAGAGTAAATTCAAAGTCAAACAAAAACAGGATGGTGTGAAGAGATCCGTTCCAGCATAATGGAGAGGATTTTAGGCAGAGGCAAAATTCTTTTCTGAGGGAGTTACTCAACTTGGGAATTTGTTCTGAACACTTCTTTTAATAATACTGGGCAGGGCTTCCCTGGTGGCGCAGTGGTTGAGAGTCCGCCTGCCGATGCAGGGGACACAGGTTCGTGCCCCGGTCCAGGAAGGTCCCACATGCCGCGGAGTGGCTGCACCCGTGAGCCATGGCCACTGATCCTGCGTGTCCGGAGCCTGAGCTCCGCAATGGGAGAGGCCACAACAGTGAGAGGCCCGCGTACTGCAAAAAAATAAAAATAATAATAATAAAAAATAAGAATGGGCATATTTTCAAGTTGGAACTCAATTTAATAAAGAATTCTCACTCTTCTGTGTTGTTTGCCCCTTTGGGACTGTAGAACCCTCCTAACTCCCTCAAGGGATTGTGGTACTCTCTTTATACAGAATGTATATTCCCGAGAGTTACTACTTTGCTGTGGACTTAGCCTTTTACTTCGTAGTCTGGTTAACTCTGTGTGTGCGTGCGTGTGTGTGTGTGTGTGTATGTGTGTGTGTATGTGTGTGTGTGTATTTCTAGCTACCCCATTCCTTGTCCATAGTTATGAATCTTGTCTGGATAATAGACTCTGACAGTAATTTTATGTATAAAAATGTTTATTCATAGAAGTCGATATTTTTAAAATGCTAAAAAAGAAGCGTTTCTTTCTAAGAATTTATTGAATTCTTAGAAAATTTCTAAGAATTTATTTATATACAAAGACAGATAAAAGTCTAGAAGAAGGGAGAATATATATAAATATATATATATACATATATATATATATACACACACATATATATATATTTTTTCCTTCCAGTAAGACATCAGGGGAATTTTCTTGTATCTTTGCATTTTCTCTCTTCCCCTTAAATCTCTCAGCTTCTTCCATTTCTTCTTTCTTTTCCTTTTTCTCTTCTCTGGCCAAAGCTACTTTATAGTAGGTCAATGTTATTTAAAAATGTGTATTTGTGCACTGGAAACAAAGATTTTATAAGTTAATGATTAATAAAATCTTTATGCTTTATTAAAGATAAAAGCATTTAACACAACACATTTAAAAATTACTCTAAAAATTATCGGGGAATATAAATGTCAGTTGACTTCAATAAGAATTTCTAATCCCATTATCTCAAACCTCCCCAAAGTTTTATTATATCAACTACAATTTTTCCTAGTACTTTCTGAACGTTCATTTTTGAATAATTATTTTCAAGATTACATAATAAAACTTACTGGCTTCAACCTGTGTTTTGCAATTAATGGAGTAGTTCCTATCAGTAGCCACTGGGAGGTAGCACATGTATTGTGTTTCATTATTTTGTGTGAATGTAAAGTTATAAACTAAGAGTTCATATTACCTGAAGTTAATGATAGTATTTTTTATTATTTGCACTAAGTTGGTGAATAGGTAATTAATAACTATGGTCAAAGTGGTGAACAGCAGAAACTAAACCATACAAAGCAAACAAATGCCATTCATGCTGTGTTTGGAGGTTAGTGTTTTCCATTGTGGGAAATACGTACAATGCTGAATACTTGATGTTTTGCCATCTCTATCACTTTCTGAAAAACTGAATAAGAGGAAGTCTTATTTATGTTCAACCTGAGAATAGTTTAGAAACAAAAATAGTTATGGTTACATGCCTGAGTTAGAAAATAACCTCTAATATAGGAAGCTAATTTACAGGCCTGACATATAATATCCCAGTGGAAACATATCTCTGCTCTGCATAGATTTTCTTTTAATATTCATTAAATTGTTACTGGTACTAAAGTATATTACTGGAAATTTGGACAGCATAGATCTAGTGGAGACTCACCACAGTAAGTCAATTTCCTGTTCATACCATGCTATTTCAAGCTTTATTAATGTGACATTAACCTCAAAGCATTTTTTTCCCCTGTAGAGACTAGTGCCTTTAAAAGTGTCAAATATTTTGAATTTTTGCCAATTTTAGATAGGTCAAATAAAAAACTTTTTGCTTGAAGAATTTGGGGTTAGGTTTTTTTAAAATTAAATTAATTAATTAACTTTTGTCTAAGTACTGAGAAGGAAGTGAATTAGAACTTAGAATTAGTCAAATTGGTGTTGGGTCTTCGTTGCTGCACACAGGCTTTCTCTAGTTGCGGCAAGTGGGGGCTACGCTTCATTGCGGTGCACAGGCTTCTCATTGTGGTGGTTTCTCCTGTTGCGGAGCACAGGCTCTAGACACGCGGGCTTCAGTAGTTGTGGCATGTGGGCTCAGTAGTTGTGGCTCTCAGGCTCTAGAGTGCAGGCTCAGTAGTTGTGGCTCACGGGCTTAGTTGCTTCATGGCATGTGGGATCTTCCAGGACCAGGGCTCGAACCCGTGTCTCCTGCATTGGCAGGCAGATTCTTAACCACTGTACCACCAGGGAAGTCTCTGGGGTTAGGTTTTGACTAATGTTAAATTCTAATTCACTTCCTTCTCAGTACTTAGCTATAATTCAGTAATAGTGTATATAATGGAGAAACATTTTGTAGTAAAATAATAATTGATAAATTGTATCGAAAAATTAATTTATCAAGTACAAGTAATTTATTTGCCAAATATGGTCTTTAATTGAAATAAAGTCTTAAAATAGATCCTTATTAATTTAATTATTGAAAAATTTTGTACTTTTACCAGGACAAACCACCTTCAAGAAAAAAAAAAGAAAAGCAGAGAAGTTAGAAAAAAATTCATGTGATTACTTGATTAGCATAAAGAGAAAATATCTTACACCAGCCATGGTTAGGAAATATTGGAGTGCCTAAAATGACATCTAAAGACTCTCTTTCCTTGTTGTGACTTGACCTTTTAGAAAATCTAAAGGATAATATTTATTAATAAGTTTATAACATTAAATGCAATAGCTACTATATTTTTATTGTGAATATTTATTTTGCACTTGTTATTATCAAAATATATAAACTCCATGGCTATTATAATGAATCAGTCTTTCAGAAAAGAACTCTGGGATACAGTTTTTTGCTATATAAGTTATAGTCATTTTGGAGCCTACTAGACAGAAAAACAAACAGATACCATTTTGCATTTTAATCTGGTAATTTCTCCTGTCATTACACAAATCTGCCTATATAAGTACCAGAATATGCCCTGTTAGCTCTGCAGGTCAACCTTGGATGTGAATTCAAATAATTAAAGCCCAAACATATGATAACCAGAAATAGAGTAGAAACTCTCTTAACTAACCATCACATAACTCACTCCCTAGTTCATTTAGTCTCTCCATTACCCTTGAAAACAAAATGGACTGATGTTTTTGACACTGAACAACAAGGAATTTGCCCTCCAGTAAGCCTGCAGCCTTCTGCCCTTATCTATCGCTCACATGCTTATCTTGTGCATCCGTCAGGGTTGTTAGTTTCCTGTAATGGAGCATCTTCCAGAGAAGTTAAGTAGAAAAATTACTTATCTGAAATATGTGACAGCCCACAGAAATTCCAGAGAAGCCAGACTTGCAGCCTTTGAGGCATGATTGCCCCAACATTTGAGGAGATGGAGCAGTTGACTAGGAGTAGGACTCTGGCCATGACCTCCATTCTCTTTACACGCCTGACTGCTTCTCACCCAAGAGGGGCCTCGTGAACATTTTTGTGGACACTCCAGTTCATGGTAGGCCTCTTGTGGCCTAGAGATACATAGCTATGGTACAATTAGCCTTCAGGAGGACTGACCCAGCAGGAAACTTGAAAAGGACTGACAAAAGGCCCTTTGACCAGGAAATGTTGGGGTTTTGAGTTGCCACAATATGTTCCAGAAGCACATGCTTTAGGTGGGTACTTCCTTTTTGTCCTTTGGACCCCTTGTTTCATGGGGAGAGGCATGGCCAAAACAATGCATCAGTTCCTAGGGTCACTGCTCGGAGGCAACGCAGTCAGGCACACTGGAACTACTGACAGTCAATGTTTGAAACTGGCAACCTCATATCAGAATCTCTGTCACTGCTGTTGGAAATCTTCACTATACCCATTAGAAAATCAATCCTTGTACCCACTGTTTCTCCACAGAAAGAGAATATAGGTAATTTACCTCCTTTCTAATGTGCCCACATCTTAACTGCAAGGGGGTATGACCAAGAAAAATTCTAGCTTCTGTTTCAGGGAAGCCTAACCCAGAATGTGAGAAATTCTCCAAATCCAGGAAGAATGTTTAGTATTTCTGCATGACCCCAAAGACATACGTAATGTTCATTAGCCTTAAGGCTAATTGTGTTTTTTTTCCCAAAGCAGTTTATGTTGATTTCCTTATGCAATTACATAATTTAAACAAGTATTATATAAACACATAACAAGAAGATAAATAAAAGAGAAAACCATTTCTATGAAAACTTTGTGGAATAATTTGGAAAAAACCTGATGAAGGTGAGTTGCTTTAAAAATACTATTAAATTAGGTGTGGGTGGAAAAATCATTAAACTCTAAAAAAGACTCTGCAGTTAGATTGATTTTCAGTGGTTTTAGGGTAGATCTTCATTTCACTTTAAAGAAAGCAAAACTTGAAATCAATTGTAGATAGCTCCTTATAGGTTACTTCAGTCAGCAGATCCATGTCCAAAGAAAAAATGTTGGCCCTACAGTTATTAACACAACATTTATTAGCTGGCTTGAAAATTAGAAATTTCAATTTAAAAAAAAATCATGGTATTGAACCCTGGAGGAGAGGTATCCATTTATCAACCTGCTACTCAACATCTCATAGAAGCATTGAAGTTGTTTATTGGTTGAAAATAACTCCACAATATAGCAAAATTTATTTTATGATTCCTCACTTGAATTGTCTTTTTTAATGAACCAACTGATGAATTTTGATCTCATTGGATAAGATGGTTTCTCTCATACATCCATATACTTACTTACAGTTATGACTGTAACTTGAAAACTTCTGTTAGGTTACTTTGTCTCTAATCTAGATTAATTTCCTGTGAATTCAGTTATACCATATTTAAGAAAATGGGTAAAACAACAGCCTCAAATTATTTTTGCTAAATTTACACTGCTAAGGTGAAATGAAGAATGGAAATTATTACATTTAATTAGTTAATTAATTAAATTCTACTTTAAAGAAGAATTGGCAACTTTTTTATGTCTTCACTAATTTACTATTCCTATATAAAAGGCAACATTTATAAAGGGTTGTAAAAAAACAGTCACACAGGGCTTCCCTGGTGGCGCAGTGGTTGAGAGTCCCCCTGCCAATGCATGGGACACGGGTTCGTGCCCTGGTCCGGGAAGATCCCACATGCCGCAGAGCGGCTGGGCCTGTGAGCCATGGCCTCTGAGCCTGCATGTCCAGAGCCTGTGCTCCGCAACGGGAGAGGCCACAGCAGTGAGAGGCCCGTGTACCGCAAAAAAAAACAAAAAACAAAAAAACAGTTGCACCAAATATAAAGCACGATTAATAAATTTTTTTCTTTTTTCATATCCTATAGTATCAGAATCTGTGTTATGCAATTTGTTTGCATTTATATCCACATATACCATCTCATTCAGCAGCTATTCAAAATTAATAAACATTTTGGATGCATTCTACTTTAAAAATGAAGCTTCCCTGGCTTGGTTGTCTTACGTTGTTTCTCTTGATAAAATTATCTCTGATCTTAATTGCTACTTCCAGTTCCTAGTATTTATCTAGACTCAGTGTTCTGACATTTGTCTCTTACTAGATCTTTTTCAATTCCTGCACTCTGTCATGTCCTTAATTTGGCTTAACCATCTTTGTTAAGAATTGGTGATGCTTTTAAGCTCACCAGGGTTCTTATACAGATCCCCTACTTTGCCTTGATGACCAGCTTTTGGGTTCTACTTGAGTGCAGTTCCCATTCCTGGCCATCCCTACTCTTCTATATCCTGCCTGGCTATAATTTTTTCAGTTCTAGCTCCTTGCCTCCCATTTATCACTTGCTAAACCCAAATACGCAGAATTTTCAGGGGACTGAACTATCTCAAAATATAACTATTAATCCTCTTTGGCTCCTGGTATCATTTATCTTTCCCTTGCGTTGCTCTATTTATTTTTCCAATTTGTTTTTGTTTATTGGCCCATATTTCTGAAACAAATTGATTCTATCTTGTCATATCTAAGCATAGCTCCATCCATTATACCTTAACATTTTATCAGTCAGGACTGCATCCAGCTGCATGTAACAGGAAAACCAACAGTTGCTTAAATAATTAGTCATTCATTATTTATTTTTCTTCCACTACAGAAGTCTGGAGTTAGGATCAGCTGAATACTATCAACAGGGATCCAGATTCCTATCTTTTCAACCTACTACATAACTTAGCTGTTACTTTTATCTTTTTTAGTGGTATGATTGTTTTTGCCAATTTTCAGCCTCTTCTTCCTTTCATAAAATGCATGCTTTTGAACTTAAAAATAATTTTATTGAGGTATAATTTAATGCAGTAAACTTCACATATTTAAAGAAAACAATTTGGTGAACAATTTGTACCTGTGTGTACACACATAGAATTTTCAGCATAACAAAAATTACATACCCATTAACTCTCAAAGTTCCCTTATGTCCCTTTGTGTTCTGTTGTATAGTGAAGATAACAAATCATTTTGAGGTTCTAATACTAATTCCAACATTCATTAGCAGAATGAACTTGGGCAACTAGTATAATCACTCATGATTTTCTAATCTGTAAAATAAAGATAATAAAACCTACGTTATAGGGTGGTTGTACATTTATTATCAATATACACAGAATATTTTATGTACATAGTCAACACTATTAAATGGGGGCCAAATGTAAGAATGTATAATAATAGAAATTGTATGGGGAAAATCCTGATTACTTCCTTTACTTATTTCTCGAAAACAAAATAAACATTGGGCCCTCTATTTCCTTCTATTTCAAAGAAGATAACTATTTATATAAATTGCTTCTTTGTCTCCTTATTCCACCCATTCACCCAAACATTAGTGCCTTAGTTGCAATTCTTTAATTAAAAAAAAAAAAAAAAGAAAGCGTGGTACATAGAGAGAATGGATCCAAGCTACATTGACTCACTGTGGTTGAGTTTTAATTAAATAACTTCTTTTTCCCTTGGTTTTAGGGCCTGAAATCTTAGACAAAAATGTGAAATTATGCAATCAACAAATTTAGTATATCTTTTCAAACTTAAATAGAAATCTTGGTCAATAATTTCTGGAATTACAAAATGGATTCAACTAGATATGGAGGCATTGCTGCTTCATGAGTTTGTATTGCTGAACCTTCGTGTCTGTATACTCTGAGATTTTCAGACATTTTCAGTCACTGGAGCTGTTCAGTGTGCCATTGCTCCAGTGGCAAATTTATCTCAAAATTTAAAGCTAGGATGTAAGTGTCATTGGAGATTTTTCTTGTGATAAAAACATTTATGAGAAAAACAAAATTCTGGTGAACTCCAACGTAAATGAAATAAGTGGATTGTCAACAAAAATGGCATTTTATGATTCCTGACACGTTGTTGGAACCAGGCTTAAACAAGATCTCATCGAATTTAGTATCAGTCCCCAGTTCATGGTCAATTAACTAAAACTTCTTATTCCTTGATTGTGGGAAAGTATGAATGATCTGGTGACTGGGAGATACAGAGGAGAACTGTGCAGTGCCTCTAGTTTAAATACTTAAGTTATTGTTATAATTCATCTCAGTGCAGCCAGACAGTTAAGGCATACATGTGCTCTTTCTATTTTAGACACAGTCAAAATGCTCTGTATTAGGATTTCTGTATTGTTATTCTCCTCTTAAATGTACCTGACAATTAAAAGCTAGTGGCTGATGCATCAAAAAATGTAGGGCATGTAACAGTGGAAAGACAAGGGTTGTAGAGTAAGACTCAACAGAATTCAAGTTTCAGCTCAAAAATGCATTTACTTACCCTGACATCAGGGTTAAAATTTGGGTCAGGATCAGGATCAAGTAATTAACCTTTATGTTTTGTATGTAAAATGTGAATAATAACATTTTTCCAACAAAGCAGTGGTAGATAATGATGAAGTGCCTGACACAGGTCATCCTCAAAAATGGAAGCTATTATACATAGTACGACTTTGTTCTATAGTGTGGTATTACTTAGCAAGGGGCGGGGTTTGGATAGTGTGAAATAATGATATTTTGTCTTCTGACTTACATATCTGGCTGATAGGAAATTATGCTTGATATTATGAGCCTCTCTGTCACCATTTAAGAGATTTCTATGATGGGAACTAAACTGTTAGGGGGTAGAGAGAATGTTCAACAAATTCGAGGTTGTAAACAAATTTCTTCCCAATGAATTGAAGGGTTTGCATGGTGGAGCAGAAAACATGAGTCAGGTAAGTAAACATAGAGCCCTAAGAAGATGAGTTCAAGAGAGAAAATAGGAGTATTTGCTCTAAGTCATATATTTTTGCTCATCGCCCCTCTGTACTGTAAAGATCATATTAATAGAAGGATATTGAATAAGTCAATGTGTATGTGACATGTATGTATGAGTGTATAGATGGATATATTTGTGTGACTGTGAGTATATATTCACACATTTTGAAAAGGAAAACGAGATATTCATTTGTTTTTTTACCCTTTAACTATTTTTCACCCTCTCTTGCTTCTTTCTCCCCTTCATGTCTCCAGAAACCTGGTATATAAGAAATATATAAATCTGGTATATAAGAAATTTGTTCATTTATGTAGTGATGGACATAAAAATTCAGCCCAAGATAACAACAATCACGACAACAATGTCTTGGGGACATTTTAAATTCAAGAGTGTTAGTAGCTGGGATTGGAATTACTCTGACCTTTTGCTGCCTAGATGAAGCTCTACTGTGTTATCCTTGACTTAAATTCCCAGCAAATGTGCAAAATACTGCTTTGGAATTCCAGGAAGAAAACATCTTGGAAATAACAACTATATGCATTTAGAGACAGGAAATTACTAATTTGGCCATAAAGATTGTTTCATGTGAGTAAGATGCAAGTTTTAAGCTTGCCCTTTGTTTCTAAAGTGGAGATCATGAATATACATATTACAGAGCTATACAACATATTTAATTTAAACATAACTGACTTTATTAATCCTTCCCATTTCTTAAAGCCTTTTTTGTAATGTAACGGAATGCAAGCATCAGTGCATGAAACTCAGATATAGTTCAATGATTTCACACATTTAGCCAAGATTTTGGCTTAGAAATTGCACAAAGTAGAAGAGCTTGAGGCCATTACATTCATAAGCATTCTACAAATTTTTTTTTTTTTTTTTTTCGGTACGCGGGCCTCTCACTGTTGTGGCCTCTCCCGTTGCGGAGCACAGGCTCCGGACGCGCAGGCTCAGCGGCCATGGCTCATGGGCCCAGCCACTCCGTGGCATGTGGGATCTTCCCGGACCGGGGCACGAACCCGCGTCCCCTGCATCTGCAGGCGGACCCTCAACCACTGCGCCACCAGGGAAGCCCTACAAATATTTTGATAGCTATATCATGAACAAATTTGAGAACTTTTTTCTCCCTTTGAATCCAGGCAATTCAAATGCTATATTTGCCAGCGAATATAATTTTAGAAATCATTAGAATTAATGAAGTCATATTTTCAAACAATAGAAATAGTCACCGCACTGAAACTATTTTTGGATATATAGAAATACATTTTATTGTTATCATATGTTCTGAAATTCTCATTTTATTGTCATCATATCTTCTGAAATTCTCATCCTTTTAGTTTTGAGGCCAATGATTGTAAACAATTTTACCAGGTATCCAGGGATCATGACTTCCCCATTCCAAAGCCAACATTCTTCTCTTTTTCCTGAATTGACTAAAAGCACCAAGAAAAACTCTAGCCCTTTTTTGAAATACTGTGTATGTGTTTACCAAGTTCATGTAATCTTTTGTGGTGAATACCTTCAGTAAAACTTTAGAAAACTGATTTGCATATGGGACATGGACTTACCTTTATATGGGTTGAACTCATATCTGCTTTTGCATTTCTGATCTTCAATAATCAAAACTAGGGTGGATAATCAATAAAAGAAAAAACTAACTTTATTTTTTTGTATTTTCCCCACTTCTGTGGTTAATTCATAGCACGTTCCTAACATTGAATTTGACGTCAGTAGTCTGAGTTACTCATAATTAAGGATTCAGAATATTCAGTGACTAATTTGGCCTCATCTTTTTTTTTTTTTTTTTTTTTTCCTGCGGTATGCGGGCCTGTCACTGTTGTGGCCTCTCCTATTCTCCCATTGCGGAGCACAGGCTGCGGATGCGCAGGGTCAGCGGCCATGGCTCACGGGCCGAGGCGCTCCGCGGCATGTGGGATCTTCCCGGACCGGGGCACGAACCCCTGTCTCCTGCATCGGCAGGCGGACTCTCAACCACTGCGCCACCAGGGAAGCCCTGGCCTCATCTTTAAACCCAGAACTCCATTAGTGATGGAAAATAGCAGAAAGTTTAGAACTTATATTAGGCCTGTTTTTATTCTTTTAATCTCTCTCTTAAGGACTCATTAGAGGTGAAAAGTGAAGGCAACCACCTTATTTTTTGGCTACAAAACTACAAACTATTGTAACCAATATTTTCGTATCAAAGGGAGAAAACACCTAACCCCCCCCACCCCCCACCCCCAGGAACAGGAAGAAATTTGCTTAGAGGAGTGTCGTACAGGCCAAAAGGTGCTATGATCCTTTTCCTTTCTTAGGGTCACCTATGTCAATGTCTTAGGGGAAGTCAGGCCAGACTGTCTTGTTGAAAAACATTCATTTGTTGCTTCTATTCTCTGTTATCCAATGTAACCCATTTAAAATTGTAATTGATGCCATTAATCAGTATCATTCCAGGCCACCGTGGCTGAGGGAAGTTTAATAGGGTTGCCTACCATGGTTTTATGCGTGTAGAGATAAGGTTTTTGTTTAATTTCTAAGAAGAAGGAGATTCTTTCTACCATCATCATCCCAGCATTCAGAGAACACAAGAGTCTCAGGTTAAAATTTCAGAGCTACAGCACTATGTAAACATTTTATGGTTAATAAGAAAAAAACTACAAACTGCATAAAGTGATATTACGTAATTATTTTCTTGTTTGTTAGTAACATCTTCCATGAGGTTTTAAGCCCTTTGAAGCTCTCTGGATCTGCTGTACTTAGAACAAGTCCTGGCACAGTGTAGAGGTTCAATAGATGTTTGTTGATGAATGAATCAATAATAAGGGTCCTGTAGCAGGAAGTGAGTATTCTGGAAAGATAATTCGGATGGCAGAAGAATGCTATAGGGTACTTAAAAAGAGACAAGAACTTAAGGCCCAGGGCAGAGGCAGTTTTCTGAGCCACGGATGTATAGGGAAGATTGAAATGTGATATCAGAACTCACACCATATACTTCACATACTTTATATTTTATTGCATATAAAGAGGTATAGTAAATTATATGCATTTATATATAATATATAGTAAATTGTATATATTATATATAATATATAGCAATATATGTATATGTGTGTGTGTGTATGTATACACACATACATACCCAGAAGCCCTCAGGAGGAGTCTGATTTGGGGTTTATTCAATACGTTTAAAAGTTGGAGGGAATGAAGTAATAATTCCTCTACACACACAGACACACACTCACACACAGCTTATATGTAGGCACTCCAAGAAAATTCTTCTATGAGAAAATCAACTGGAACATAGGTATTATCGAGTCACAGATAGAGAAGTGGGATATTAACTAAAAGAGGGTTTTTTAAAAATTCTTTTTTAACTGGTATAATGGATCCCATTGAGAAGGAGATACTTTATATTTAAGAGTAGGGCTAATTTATAATAAGCTTTTTTGTAAAGACTTCTGGAGACAACAGGATTCCTCAGCATAAGACCGACCTTAAATAAAAGGATAGAGAACTCTCTTTTTGGACAAGAGAGAAGAAAGATATAAAGGCTGTAGATGTAGGTTTTATGCTAAGAAGTAGAAAAATTGGACATTGGAAGAAAATTGAAAATTTTGCAAAAATTGTGTAGTGGAAAATGAGATAAAGAATTAATGGGAAAAATGAACTGCACGAAGATAAATACTGAGATCGCTAGGCCAAATGTCCATTTAAACTTGTGAAATCATGATTTTATACTGGAACCGAAACACCGTGTTTTCTGTATTTTTCCAGCAGTCTTTCCTTCAGTGAATCAGGTATGGAGAAAATGAACCAAGCCTGAATTGGGGTGTACCTTTGGAATGGTATTTTACTTATAAAACCTTCCTCAAAATGGCTTATCCTGAAGATATTTTAAATCTAATGGATCTCAAACTTTCCTAAATCAAATGATATTTATGTAAATTTATTTGAAGAAAGGTAACATGGGGCCATTCAAAGCTAACTGGCATTTATCCCATTGATAAGAAACCTATGATAATTTTGTATGGCATCAATTACTTCTAGGTCACAGTGCAGTACTATTTCTACATGTGGAAATATTGGCTTTTAGTGGAGAAATGACCACTGTATAATAAGGTACTGTTGAGTTCTTTCTTAATGCAAGTATAGCAAACAAAGTGAATTTCATTTGATTACAAAGTAAAAAAATTATATGTTAGGTAAACAATGACAATGACTAGTCCAATTTTGTTCCTTGAATTCAGGATGTTATAAACAGTATATATTCCCTTACATGTGGAAAGGAGATAGCCCTTTAATCACTTCTGCCTAGTTTCACTGAAATCATTCTATCCATATCCATTTCTCTTTGGAAAACCAGTGGACACTTGCTGAGGTTTCTTTATATTTCTCCTGCTAGAAAAGAGAGAGAATAAAAAAGATTAAATAATCTGAGTACAACTCAAGTTGGATACTGAATTGTTTTGTAATAATACATTTGCATGTGGGTTTCTTTGTTCTTTTGATAACTCAGAAGAACAAATAGTGAAATGATGCTGTTATACTTTGAGACTGTGAACTTGAGGGACTATTAACTTTTGCCTTCAACCTGCCACACTATTCATAATTCTGTCTTAACTTTCTGTGCCTGCTGATTGCTGACAGGATATGCTATCTCTTCTCAGACAGATTCTAAGCAACAGTCTATACTGAAGTGCTCTTTTAAAAATTATGGCAACTCTAGGTCACGTGACCTTAGACTGATATGGTAATTAACTCTTTAGTCCAATTGACTGAACTGAATTATCCAAGATTGAATATAAACAGAATCAACAAAAAGATTTGTCATATACTGTGATAATTAATGTACCACTGGAAGATAAATCATCTTCCTATGCATAATTTCTACAGGATATAAAATAAGCTCTAGCTTGTCATGGAGGGTTCAAAATTCTGTGGCTGAAGAGTTTGATTCTGCATAGTTCCTGGCTCTATATTTCTCTTCCTCATTTTGGACAAAACAGAAAAACTAGCATCTCAACTCTGGAAATGAGTTGGCACATTAGCCCTACTTTGATACATCTGCTGTGACCTAGGAAAGCTCTTGTCCCTTTCTACTCGTAAAGCTGCACATGACAATGTGGTTTTGTGCTAGTGTTCATCCAAAAAGCATTTATTGAATATCGTCTATGCATGGCATGATATCAGAATGAAATATAATTTTTAAGTGTGTAGAGTTTTCTACTCATTGTAAGGCAGCCTAGGAATGGACACCACAACTTTAGAGACAATAGGTGCTAGAGAATGGAGGGAAACTTTAAGTGGCTCCAGTGTAGGATATATTTCTTCTTTGTCTTCAAGACCTTGTTAGTTCAAGACCTAACTAGGATATAGCATTAACAATTTTCAAGATTTAGGTTCAAATAATTAAATAGGTGCTTTAAAGATGCCCTTTAACCTAAAGTCTGTTTGGTTTACAAGATATTATTTATTTTCCACACAGACTATATAGAATTCAATGAATGTGCCTGGGACCAAACAGTGCTGAATAATTTATTTGACTTTGACTGATGAAAAGCGGTGTTGGCTAAAGAGACCCTGGTTGGGTTGGTGTGTTGTTGGGTGTGGAGATGGTCAATCATCCTTCCGTGAGATATGGGAGTCATCATTTAGGAAAGTGTCTATGTGAGGTTATAAGCCATGGTTCCCTTGGTGCTCAGCATGGTCCAGGCTGCTCAGACACTGAGGAACTCAAGAGCACATCAGCTCTGGGAAAATTTGCATTTCTCTGGAGAGCACCTGTATGCTGGGGAAGATAATCTCCAAGTTCTTACTGGTGCACTGTGGATTAACACAGGCAGACATTCTGTCACTAGAGGCAAGTATGAGTTTAAAAAAGTGAATAACACCTTAGGAAAAAAAATACTTTGAGGAAGTCAATTCTCAAAACAGAAGAAAGGGCTTCCCTGGTGGCGCAGTGGTTGGGAGTCCGCCTGCTGATGCAGGGGACACGGGTTCGTGCCCCGGTCCGGGAAGATCCCACATGCCGCGGAGTGGCTGGGCCCGTGAGCCATGGCTGCTGAGCCTGTGCTCCAGAGCCTGTGCTCCGCAGCGGGAGAGGCCACAACAGTGAGAGGCCCACGTACGGAAAAAAAAAAAAAAAAGGAGGAGGAGAAAAAACTATATTTATTATATATACGTAGGTATCATATAAGTATCATAGATAGTTTTTATTTTTTTAATTTATTTTTTATTGTTTTTTTCTTAACTTACTTTTTATTAATAAGGAAAAACATGATTCAATGAACATATGTTGGCAAAATATGGAAAACAAAACCTCCTCTAGGTTGTTGGGACACAGGTTACCTAAACCCTTAACCTTGTTTTCTGTAGACTATTGATCCCTGATTGAGGTTGATGCATTGCAATCATCTCTATCCTGAAAGATTAATTTGTTCACCAATTCTGTCTAAGGGGAATTGATACACAAGAAATTCTTTTTAAACTCTTAGTAATCCAGAAAATCACTTAACCAGAAAACATCTTCCTGTAAACATGATTAATTGAACATTTAGTATAAAAAGAAAAATAAATGATTATAGTGTTAATGTGATTATACTGTTACCAGAGAATTCTGTGGTATTCCATTGCTCGTCATACTGCATATTTTGGATAACATATATGAAAGCTCTTCTGAAAATGATGTTAATGAGTTAACATTAAAGGACAGAATTATTGGGTCAATTTTGCCTGTGGGTGGTTGATAATTCTGGTGTTTACTAATTGTCAGATTTTCTCAGCTGAAAAACATGAAACTTGCTTAGAGTCTTGATTGTAGATAGGCGTTATTTCTTAACTGAAAGAAAGGTGAGTCAGTTTCCTTAAGTTTATTTTCATAGACTATCAAGGGTAAATAAGAGATTTACTTTTGCTGCCTATTTAAAGTCTACATAAAATATTTTAGAATGCTGTATAAGGTGATTCTTATTAAAAATATATATTCATGTGTTTATATTTGCACATATAAAATGGGTCAAACCTGTAGTAAGACCTAGTATTTGGACTTCATAGTGACATGAAGGAACTGTTTATAATGGTAAGCAAGTAATGGTGGTTGTTTACTCTCCTTTATTTAAAAAAATTTTTGTGTGTGTGTGTTTTTAAAACTTTAGTGGAGTATAATTGCTTTACAATGTTGTGTTAGTTTCTGCTGTATAACAAAGTGAATCAGCTATATGTATACATATATCCCCATATGCCCTCCCTCTTATGACTCCCTCCCACCCTCCATATCCTACCCCTCTAGGTGGTCACAAAGCACCGAGCTGATCTCCTGTGCTATGCGGCTGTTTCCCACTAGCTCTCTATTTTACATTTGGTAGTGTATATATGTCAATGCTACTCTCTCACTTCATCCCACCTTACCCTTTCCCCTCCCTGTGTCCTCAAGTCCATTCTCTACGTCTGCATCTTTATTCCTGTCCTGCCCCTAGGTTCATCAGAACCTTTTTATATTCCATATATATGAGCTGGCTTATGGTATTTCTCTTTCTGACTTACTTCAGTCTGTATGACAGACTAGGTCCATCCACCTCACTACAAATAACTCAATTTCATTTCTTTTTATGGCTGAGTAACATTCCATTGTATATATGTGCCACATCTTCCTTATCTATTCATCTGTTGATGGACACTTAGGTTGCTTCCATGTCCTGGCTATTGTAAATAGAGCTGCAGTGAACATTGTGGTACATGACTCTTTTTGAATTATAGTTTTCTCAGGGTATAAGCCCAGTAGTGGGATTGCTGGGTCATATGGTAGTTCTATTTTTGGTTTTTTAAGGAACCTCCATACTGTTCTCCATAGTGGCTGTATCAATTTACATTCCCACCAACAGTGCAAGAGGGTTCCCTTTTCTCCACATCCTCTCCAGCATTTATTGTTTGTAGATTTTTTGATACTGGCCATTCTGACTGGTGTAAGGTGATACCACATTGTGGTTTTGATTTGCATTTCTCTAATGATTAGTGATGTTGAGCATCCATTCATGTGTCTGCTGGCAGTCGTATATCTTCTTTGGAGAAATGTCTATTTAGGTCTTCCGCCCATTTTTGGATTGGGTTGGTTGTTTTTTTGATATTGAGCTGCATGAGCTGCTTGTATATTTTGGAGATTAATCCTTTGTCAGTTGCTTCATTTGCAAATATTTTCTCCCATTCTGAGGGTTGTCTTTTCATCTTGTTTATGGTTTCCTTTGTCGTGCAAAAGCTTTCAAGTTTCATTAGGTTCCATTTGTTTATTTTTGTTTTTATTTCCATTTCCCTAGGAGCTGGGTCAAAAAGAATCTTGCTGTGATTTATGTCATAGACTGTTCTGCCTCTGTGTTCCTCTAAGAGTTTTTAGTGTCTTGTCTTACATTAAGATCTTGAATCCATTTTGAGTTTATTTGTGTTTATGCTGTTAGGAAGTGTTCTAATTTCATTCTTTTACATGTAGCTGTCCAGTTTTCACATCATCACTTATTGAAGAGTCTGTCTTATCTCCATTGTGTATTCTTGCCTCCTTTATCAAAGATAAGCTGACCATATGTGCGTTGCTTTATCTCTGGGCTTTCTATCCTGTTCCATTGATCTATATTTCTGTTTTTGCGCCAGTATCATATTGTATTGATTACTGTAGCTTTGTAGTATAGTCTAAAGTCAGGGAGCCTGATTCCTCCAGCTCCATTTTTCTTTTTCAAGTTTGCTTTGGCTGTTCGGGGTCTTTTGTCTTTCCATACAAATTGTAAAATATTTTGTTTTAGTTATGTGAAAAATGCCATTGGTAGTTTGATAGGCATTGCATTGAATCTGTAGATTGCTTTGGGTAGTATAGTCATTTTCACAATTTTGATTCTTCCAATCCAAGAACATGGTATATCTCTCCATCTGTTGGTATCATCTTTAATTTCTTTCATCAGTGTCTTACAGTTTTCTACATACAGGTTTTTGTCTCCTTAGGTAGGTTTATTCCTAGGTATTTTATTCTTTTTGTTGCAGTGGTAAATGGGAATGTTTCCTTAATTTCTCTTTCATATTTTTCATTATTAGTATATAGGAATGCAAGAGATTTCTGTGCATTAATTTTGTATCCTGCTACTTTACCAAATTCATTGATTAGCTCTAGTAGTTTTCTGGTGGCATCTTTAGGATTCTCTCTGTATAGTATCATGTCATCTGCAAACAGTGACAGTTTTACTTCTTCTTTTCCAATTTGTATTCCTTTTTCTTCTCTGATTGCTGTGGCTAAAACTTCCAAAACTATGTTGAATAATCGTGGTGACAGTGGGCAACCTTGTCTTTTTCCTGATCTTAGAGGAAATGCTTTCAGTTTTTCACCATTGAGAACGATGTTGGCTGTGAGTTTGTCATATATGGCCTTTATTTTGTTGAGGTGGGTTCCCTCTATGCCCACTTTCTGCAGGGCAGAATGGGTGTTGAATTTTGTTCAAAAGCTTTTTCTTCATGTATTGAGATTATGGTTTATCCTTCAGTTTGTTAATATGGTGTATCACTATGATTGATTTGCGTATATTGAAGAATCCTTGCATTCCTTGGTAAAAAGCCCACTTGATCATGGTGTATGATCCCTTTAATGTGCTATTGGATTTGTTTGCTTGTATTTTGTTGAGGATTTTTGCAGCTATGTTCATCAGTGATATTGGCCTGTAGTTTTCTTTTTTTGTGACATCTTTATCTGGTTTTGTTATCAGAGTGATGCTTGCCTTGTAGAATGAGTTTGGGAGTGTTCCTCCCTCTGCTATATTTTGGAAGAGTTTCAGAAGGATAGGTGTTAGCTCCTCTCTAAATGTTTGATAGAAGTCGCCTGTGAAGCCATCTGGTCTTGGACTTTTGTTTGTTGGAAGAATTTTAATCACAGTTTCAATTTCAGTACTTGTGATTGGTCTGTTTTTATTTTCTCTTTCTTCCTGGTGCAGTCTTGGAAGGTTGTACTTTTCTAAGAATTTGTTTATTTCTTCCATGTTGTCCGTTTTATTGCCATATAGTTGCTTGTAGTAGTCTCTCATGATCCTTTGTATTTCTGTAGTGTGAGTTATTACTTCTCCTTTTTCATTTCTAATTCTGTTGATTTGAGTCTTCTCTCTTTTTTTCTTGATGAGTCTGGCTAATGGTTTATCAATTTTGTTTATCTTCTCAAAGAACCAGCTTTTAGTTTTATTGAATTTTGCTATTGTTTCCTTTATTTCTTTTTCATTTATTTCTCATCTGATCTTTATGATTTCTTTCCTTTTGCTAACTTTGGGGTTCTTTTTTTTTTTGTTTTTGTTCTTCTTTCTCTAACTGCTTTAGGTGTAAGTTTAGGTTGTTTATTTGAGATGTTTCTTATTTCTTGAGGTAGGATTGTATTGCTGTAAACTTCCCTCTTAGAACTGCTTTTGCTGCATCCCATAGGTTTTGTGTCATAGTGTTTTCATTTTCATTTGTTTCTAGGTATTTTTTGATTTCTGCTTTGATTTCTGCATTGATCTCTTGGTTATTTAGTAGCATATTGTTTAGCCTCCATGTGTTTGTATTTTTTACAGTTTTTTTTCCTGTAATTGATATCTAGTCTCATAGCATGGTGGTCAGAAAAGATATTTGATACGATTTCAATTTTCTTAAGTTTACCAAGGCTTGATATGTTACCCAAGATTTGATCTATCTTGGAGGATGTTCCATGAGCATTTGAGAAGAAAGTGTGTTCTGTTGGTTTTGGATGGAATGTCCTATAAATATCAGTTAAATCCATCTGGTATAATGTGTTATTTAAAACTTGTGTTTCCTTATTAATTTTCTTTCTGTATGATCTGTCCATTGGTGTAAGTGAGGTGTTAAAGTCCCCCACTATCATTGTGTTACTGTCGATTTCCTCTTTTATAGCTGTTAGCATTTGCCTTATGTATTGTGGTGCTCCTATGTTGTGTGCATACATATTTATAATTGTCGTATCTTCTTGGATTGATCCCTTGATCATTATGTAGTGTCCTTCCTTGTCTCTTGTAACATTCTTTATTTTGAAGTCTATTTTATCTGATATGAGTATTGCTACTACATCTTTCTTTTGATTTCCATTTGCATGGAACATCTTTTTCCATCCCCTCCCTTTCAGTCTGTATGTGTCCCTAGGTCTGAAATAGGTCTCTTGTAGACAGCATATATATGGGTCTTGTTTTTGTATCCATTCAGTCAGTCTGTGTCTTTTGGTTGGAGCATTTAATCCATTTATATTTAAGGTGATTATCAGTATGTATGTTCCTATTCTCATTTTCGTAATTGTTTTGGGTTTGCCTTTGTAGGTCTTTTCCTTCTCTTGTGTGTCCTACCTAGAGAAGTTCCTTTAGCATTTGATGTAAAGGTGGTTTGGTGGTGCTGAATTCTCTTAGCTTTTGCCTGTCTGTAAAGCTCTTGATTTCTCCATTGAATCTGAATGAGATCCTTGTTGGGTAGAGTAATCTTGGTTGTAGGTTTTTCCCTTTCATCAGTTTAAATATGTCCTGCCACTCCCTTCTGTCTTGCAGAGTTTGTGCTGAAAGATCAGCTGCTAACCTTATGGGGATTCCCTTGTGTGTTATTTGCTGCTGTTCCCTTGCTGCTTTTAATATTTTTTCTTTGTATTTAATTTTTGATAGTTTGATTAATATGTGTCTTGGCGTATTTCTCGTTGGATTTATCCCATATGGGACTCTCTGTGCTTCCTGGACTTGACTGACTATTTACTTTCCCATGTTAGTTTCCAAGTATAATCTCTTCAAATATTTTTTGAGACCCTTTCTTTTTCTCTTCTTCTTCAGGCACCCCTATAATTCGAATGTTGGTGCATTTAATATTATCCCAGAGGTCTCTGAGACCCTCCTCAATTCTTTTTATTCTTTTTTCTTTATCATGTTCTGCGGCAGTTATTTGCACTATTTTATCTTCCTGGTCACTTATCTATTCTTCTGCCTCAGTTATTCTGCTATTGATTCCTTCTAGAGAATTTTTAATTTCATTTATTGTGTTCTTCATCATTGTTTGTTTGCTCTTTAGTTCTTCTAGGTCCTTGTTAAAAATTTATTGTATTTTCTCCATTGTATTTCTGAGATTTTGGATCATCATTTCTCTGAATTCTTTTTCAGTTAGACTGTCTATTTCCTCTTCATTTATTTGCTCTGATGGGTTTTTACCTTACTCCCTCACATGCTGCATATTTCTCTGTCTTCTCATTTTGTTTAACTTACTGTGTTTGGGGTCTCCTTTTCACGGGCTGCAGATTCATAGTTCCCATTATTTTTGGTGTCTGCCCCCAGTGGGTGAGGTTGGTTCAGTGGCTTGTGTATGCTTCCTGGAGGAAAGGACTGGTGCCTGTTTTTTAGTGGGTGGGGCTGAATCTTGTCCTGTTGGTGGGCAGGGCCGCATCAGGTGGTGTGTTTTGGGGTGTCTGTGAACTTAGTATGACTTTAGGCAGCCTCTCTTCTAATGGGTAGGGTGTGTTCCTGTCTTTCTAGTTGGTTGGCGTGGGATGTTCAGCACCGAAGCCTGCTAGCCGTGGGGTGGAGCTGGTTCTTAGTGTTGTGACAGAGATATCTGGGAGAGCTCTCACTGATTGATATCATGTGAGGCCAGGAGGTCTCTGGTGGTATCCTGAACTCGGCTCTTCCACCTCAGAGGCTGAGGCCTGACACCAGGCCGGAGCACCAGGACCCTGTCAGCCACATGGCTCAGAAGAAAAGGGAGAAGAAAAGAAAGAAAAAAAATAATAATAATGTATTTTTAAAAATTTATTAAAATAAATAAAATAATAAAAAATAAGAGAGCAATGAAATCAATGAACAAATCCAACAATGATAACTAGTGCTAAAAACTATACAAAGATAAACATAAAAATCAGAAACAAATCAGTTGCAGACAGTAAACCCCAAGTCTACAGTTGCTCCCAAAGTCCACAGCCTCTGTTTTGGGATGATTTGTTGTCTATTCAGGTATTCCACAGATTCAGGGTCCATCAAGTTAATTGCGGGGATTTAATTTGTTGCTCCTGAGGTTGCACAGAGAAATTTCCCTTTCTCTTCTTTTTTGGCACAGCTCCTGTGGTTCAGCTTGGTTTTGGCCCTGCCTCTGCGTGTAGGGTGCCCTCAGGCATCTGTTCCCTGCCCAGACAGGAGGGCCTTAAAGCAGCAGCTGATTAGGGCTCTCTTGCTCTATGGTAGTCACAACTGGAATGCCGGGCGAGCCTGGGGCGGCAGAGGCCAGCATGACATTGCAACAGCCTGAGGTGTGCTGTGTGTTCTCCTGGGGAAGTTGTCCCTGGATCATGGGATCCTGGCAGCGGTGTGCTGTACAGGCTCCCAGGGGGGCATGAGTAGTGACCTGTGCTTGCACACAGGATTCTTGGTGGCAGCGGTGGCAGCGTTAGCAGTTCATACCCATCTCTGGGATCCGAGCTGATAGCCGTGGCTTGTGCCCATCTCTGGAGCTTGCTTAGGTGGTGCTCTGCCTTCTGCGGGCCCATGGAGCAGGAATCCCCTCTCCTCACGTGCCCCAAACAATGGTCTGTTGCCTCTCCGGCAGGTCCAGACTTTTCCCTGGACTCCCTTCCAGCTATCTGTGGCGCACTAGCCCCCTTCAGGCTGTCTTCACACCGCCATCCCCAGTCCTCTCCTTGGGGTCTGATCTCTGAAGCCTGAGCCTCAGCTCCCAGCCTCAGCCCTGGTGGGTGAGCAGACAAGCATCTCAGGTTGGTGAGTGCTGGTTGGCACCAATCCTCTGTGCAGGAATCTCTCCACTCTGCCCTCCGCATCCCTGTTGCTGTGCTATCCTCCATGGCTCCAAAGCTTCCCCTTCGCCCAGCCCCCTGTCCCTGCCAGTGAAGGGGCCTCCTAGTGTGTGGAAATATTTCCTCCTTTACAGCTCTCTCCCAGAGGTGCAGGTCCCATCCCTATTCTTTTGTCTCTGTTTTTTCTTTTGCCCTACCTAAGTATGTGGGGATTTTTTTGCCTTTTGAGAAGTCTGAGGCCTTCTGCCAGCATTCAGTAGGTGTTCTGTGGAGTTGTTCCACATGTAGATGTATTTTTGATGTATCTGTGGGGAGGAAGGTGATCTCCATGTCTTACTCCTCCACCATCTTGAAGGTCTCTATAGATAGTTTTTAAAGCTATTTCCTGAGTGTGTGAGCAAATCGGACATCATTATTGTACTAAACATATACCCTAACAATGAGTATACTTTGAACTGAATATAAGCCAATCTTTTTCTCGTTGTTTTGGCACTCAGAAGTTATAGAATGGGTGTCTGTAATTAATCGTTTAATTAATTTGTCAAAACAAGCCCTTTTACAATTGAATTTTGTAGCAAATTCCTGGCAAGCTGAATAGTGTGGAAACAGATCCAAGACTGAGTTCAGCTGAAAAATAAATAAATAAAGAGACTTTCTGACAGAAGCTAGCATTTCTATTTTATAAAATCAATGAAGAGATGATGTTTTAAAATTTTGTTTTTAAAAATCATATATAACAACATATAAAATACTTATGCTCTTTTCTAGCTAGAATTATACTGTAGATTAATAGTTTCTAGACATATTTTACAGAGCACTATATCAGGGTATGTAAATAAGTGTACAAAAAGTTGTGATTTGTGAAGTGAGTTTACATCTCACTTGAGAAAATTCTGTTCACAGCACCTTATAAATGGTACAAAAAATTCTATAGAAAAGAAGAGCACAAGATTTTCTAATTGTTTTTTCCATAAAGCACACTTATGGAGAAATACCAAAACATGGTAGAGTTATCATGAATTTGTATCACAAATTTTGTATTCCTGGGGTCTGGGAATGTAAAGATAAATAAGTCACAGTGCCTACCTTTGAGAAGGGGTTCATCAAAATGAACCATAACAATTATAAATATACATTCAGTAGTAATAAAGTTCATATGTCTCCAAAGCATAGTAAAGAGGAGGGACTGATTGACTTTGCCAAACAATATGGCATTCATATTCACAGAGGAAGTGAATGTAAGATTTGGGGAAAAAAATGAGTTTGAAACGGTTGGGAAGAGCATTGCAGTCAGAAGAAACAGAAACTATAAATCCCTGAAATTTTTAAGCAAGGAAGATACAAATCGAATTTAATTTTTTGTTTGTTTGTTTTTTTGCAGTTACGCGGGCCTCTCACTGTTGTGGCCTCTCCCATTGCGGAGCACAGGCTCCGGACGCGCAGGCTCAGTGGCCGTGGCTCACGGGCCCAGCCGCTCCACGGCATGTGCGATCTTCCCAGACCGGGGCACGAACCCGTGTACCCTGCATCGGCAGGTGGACTCTCAACCACTGCGCCACCAGGAAAGCCCCAAATTTAATTTTTAGATACATTGATTTAACAAAAAATTAAGGGTAAATAGGAGACAGTAGTGATACAGTTCAGAGGACATAGTCACTGTGTGAGTAAGGATTAGATCACTAGTCTCCCTCCCCATCAGTTTACTGGTGCAGTCCTCCTACCTTTGGGGTTCAGAGGGATTTGATGTACAAAAAAAAAATCACTAAACTCATCACTTAAGTTTGGAACTATGGCTCTTTTTACGTCCAATACATCTAGATTATGATTTAACTTGGACTGGTCTAGAAAGATAACATCTGCGTCTATGGCATCTAAGCTTCACAAAATTGGGGAACAAATAATGTTTTCATAGGCCAACGACTGCCTGTATAATCATGTTTTCAGGGCCTAGGATCTGATTTATTCTGTTTCCTGGAAGCAGGATGTGTGAGAACTGCTCAAAAATAAGTAGGCCCTCATGCCTTCTGAGAACTGGCAAAGAGAGAACAGTGCCATCGAGCTCCATGCCAAATTCAAGGGCAGCTGAGAGCCAACAAAGCCCAACCTTCCCCATGATAGTGAAGCATGGATTTTCCACTCACATCACAGCTGGCTTCTCCAGTTGCCTAACGTCCAGTTTGTCAGTGTCACCGATAAAACATTCTTTGCGCGAGATAATTTGGCAGAATCTCCAACCCTGGGATATTGAGATGCAGTCAGTCAGCATGGAAGTTAGCTCCTAGGAAGCCCAGGTGGCTATTGGATGTGGGGCTGATTGAAGGAGTGTGATTCTAAGCAGCTTGGATAGCAAAACCTCCTTATGGGCATAAAATTTATTACTCAGGATTTTTGAAGCAGTTTATACTATTTTTCAAGCAGTTAAAAGCTCCACAAACAATATGATTTTGTTTGCTTATTTTATTTTGCTTTTCTTTTCATTTCATCGAAATAAAACTATTTAAAATAAGGGAACACCTACCAGCAAAAGAATCTGGCAGACCATAAAGCTGTGTGTACCAAAAGACTGAATTTAAGAGTAGAAGTGTTCTATTCATAAATCAGAGCACTCTGCCATCTTGTCTTGACAGCAGGCCTATCGGGCAGAATGCATGGTATTTAATTTAGGATAATCTGTGGGAACAGCAAGTCAGCTCCATTAACTTCTACAAATCTATCCTTATGATTACAAAGCAAATGGATGTCATGATATGGAGTTTATTTGCCCCCAGTTTAAAAAGAGAGAGCTGTTTCTTAAAAAATCTAGTAATATACTTAGGAAATTTAATAATATACTTGGGAGGTTCCATTTGTGACACAGTAGAATAAAGGTTGGCTTGTTGTGGTACTAGAGATTAGGGGAAGGGTTGATCTGTATCCTGTGACCTAAGATGAAGTTGGCCATTGAAACAGTCTACCCATATTTACAGAACAACGGTCAGTACTACCATTCGAAGACAGATCTTGTTAGGGAAAAAAAGCATACTCGGTGGTGGAAGATTCCCACACCAGATACCCATATTAGTTGGCCGGGTCCTTTGTTCACAAATATGAATTGACAACCAAGAATCACAAGACACTTGGAGAAAATCAACAGCATAAGAGAGAAATGCCTAGATGAACAAGCAGAACAGCTAATTCTCAAATCACTTTGAGAATCTAAGTAAATAATAAAACTGTAATTTCCATACTCACATTGGTTTGAATAAACAGTACATCTATTAAACAAGAATGGACTGCTTTAAAACAGAATTATGAGAGCACAAGAAAAAGATGTTTCAAAAAACCAGTAATTCCCCCCCGAAAATTAATAGCAGTACTAAAAGACATAGAGGAGGAAATTTAAAATGCAGAGCAAAGCAACACAGAGATAGAAAATGCAACACAGAGGGGAAAAAGTAAGAAATGTAGACAATCAAGGCAGGAAACCCAGCATTTATCTAACAATAGATTTAAAGGCAAGAGAGAGCAAATAAATGGTGAGGAGAAAAATAGGAACAAAAACATTTTAGTGAAATAAAAGAGAGAAAGATGTGGGCTGTAAGAATATTTTATCAGCATATTTTCTTTTCCAGAACAAACAAACAAAAAAAGAAAACAGCAAGTTGCAGAATGATACTGATAAATTTGCTGCCATTATTGAAAATTCTTCATTATGCAATATTACTATATTGCAGCGTTATAACATATGATGTTACACACTTAAAACCATAGTATATATTCTTTATGAGATGTACTGAGATTGAGCAAAATCCTAAAGACTTGCAAGGGAATGATAAGCATAAATTAACCCTATAAACAAAGGATAAGCAAATATGCCATCATTTTATGATTGATAAAGCTGAGTGGTAGATTCAAGGATATTTGTTATATTTTTTATATGTTTTAATGAAATTTGATAGAATTCATAATTTTAAAAATAAAGTAAAATTCTAACTATGCAGCTATTACCGTGAACTTCCTGAGAAAATGCCTTTCAAAAGCAGGTTTATAAGTAACGTTTCTTCCTCCTTGTCTATTGCTATTGATAAAATTGAACCTAGAGAGATTATATTGGGGGGAAAAATTGAAAACAGAGTGGAATTGAGGAGGTAGCTGCAGTCACATTTATGAGAAGTAGCAAACACTAAACAGCCATAAGAAAAGCCCAGTAAATATTACTAGGTTCATATGGGATTTTACTTACTTCCTTAGAGGGGGAAACCTTTTGGGGGTAAAATCAATCTGTCTGTTTGTGGATGAAGCTTATTGTCTCAAGGGTAAACTCTTTAATGAATTGGGAATAAAGAGACTATAACAACTTGCTCTAAAGAATTGTGTAGTATCTGCCTGATCCACCGAGAATCTTAAGGGTATTCAGAATTGCATTTAGTTTGTGCCTGTAATAATGGGAAATTTCAATCATTTTACCTATTGAAGTCATTGTGAAATGCTCTACTATTTTTTTTTCTTGTACATTTGGGACACTTTTCAAATTAAACATCCGTTACATGTCCCTATTCATTTTCAAGTCAGTAGTGGAAAATGAAGGCAGAAGAGATAGTTAAATATGCCTCCTCCCCATTCTCAGGAAGCCATATGTAGAGCCTGTTACATAAATCTTGACACATCTATATACTAAGAGAAGTACTCCACTAAGGATTTCACAAATATAGACAGATGGCTAGATGATAGATAGATAGATAGATAGATAGACAGACGTTCATATATATATATACATATAGTGATATAGAGATGGGTATAGAGGGATAGAGGGAGACATGAATATATAAAGATGTATGGAGACAGAGTTAGCTAGGGAAAAAACACTTGATTAATGCCTCAGTATCTAGAAAGGTATTAATTGTAATACAGAAAGAAAGCAATGTCATGATTAGCTAGTCAGAAACATAGAACATGGAAGGTAGAGCAGAATATTTCTGTACGTTTCTCATTCAAGTCACTTTTCAGTTCACACAGAGCTCCCTTGAATGAGCCTCTGCATCCTCTCTCTTCTGTCTTCATCCCTCTTTTCAATCAATCTCACCTGCTCAGTCTTTTCCATACCCCTGTCCTTTCATCTCTGTCCTAGAGATGGCCTCAAAATCTCAAAAATTGTGCACAGAGTTTGTGCTCCCAGGAGGAGTTGCAGTAGGTCCTTACAGTTTCATTAGCGGTGACTTTCATGTAATTTAGAATTAAGCCTCTACAACTTTGGTTAGTGTCCAAAGTGGAGTGCATACCCTGCAGGGCTGCATGATCTTTCAGAGTTCAGGAATATACTTTTAACAATTCTATTTATATTCAGTTTTTATAAATACTTTGTAACATATATCTTTATAATGCTCTATATTGTAACAATATATACATGAATATAGTGGTACATAAAATATGATTAAGTATAGACGCATAAATGTAGCATAGGTGTATATATATTGCAGGCTCAGTTTGTTTAACTGAGAGAAGTGTACTATCAAAGGCTACTCTGGAGAATAGAAAAACTATCACTGATATTTTTCAACTTAATATGTTAATTTTGCTGCATTTTACAGAATAATAATAACAATAGCATCAGAAAAACGCTGTATTTTTATACCATCTTAGCAAATTTGCTTCTCCAACTAGGAATAAAGAAAAGGAAATAATGGGCAAAAGAAATAATATCTCGTCCTGCCCTAGAAGGGAAATATTAGAGAGATAACACAAATTCAAAAATAGCAAAGGGTTGTGATTTTCCAAGAACGGCTGCTCTCGCAGAAGGTGGTAGAGTGTGCAAAAAGAACATGAGGGGACCAAACTGCCCTCAATATGCTGGGTTCTAATTGGTCTCCCTGCTTCCCTCTAGCCTCCTCCAGTCTCTGCCATACATCAGCCACCAGGATCCTTCATCCTCATAAATCAGAGCATGTCCTTCTTCTGGTCTCAGCCTTCCCTTTCCGCCTATCTCACTCAGTACAAAAACTAACACTCTTACCATGTGCACAGAGCCCTACATGAGCTGGCCCTGGTTACCTCTCTGATCCCGTTTCTTATCGCTTTGCTCGCTTTCTCAAACCAACAAACGCATTACCTTCTACCGCAGGGATTTGCATTTCCTATTCTCTCTGTGTTCAGTATTCTTCTCCTGTATATTCACATGCCTCCCTTCTTTCCTTTATCCATATGTCCCTTCAAATGGCCTCACCTTTTCAAATGACCATTGTAACTGAACTAAGATCCCCAAGTCACTTTGTATCCTCTTATTTTTCACTTACTACTTGGCACACTACAGGTATTAGATTAAAAATATGAACAGGGGAAATTCGCTCAGTCCTTTGACTTCAAATTTCTTATCTAAAAACATGAAAGAGTTAAATCAATTTCTAGGAACCTTCAAATATCCACATAAGTTTGTAATGAATGTGCATTTGTCAGATTTAGTTTGATTTAGTGGCATTATTGTTAGCTTATTCAACAATCGCAATTTGGGAAGATTTGTACTCTTCCCCCAACTAATGTCTCTTTGAGATGAGTAAGACTTGAAACATGTTTCTTTTCCGATTGAGAGGAGGAGAGTAAATGAGACGATGTGGAAAGCCATACGCCCTCTCCCAACGTTTGCAGAGCCCAGGCTAAAAAGCCCACAGACATATTTCTAAATATATACAGGTTATAAATCAAACTATTCTCATGGCCTGGACTAGTTTCCCTCAGTTCCTCCACCCTCATCCAAAACTGTTACTTGGGATCTGGAGCCTGCTGGGGCAGCGATTTTCCCCAGCCAGCTCTGCTGTCTAGAAGCCTAAGTGGTATGAAGGACCTGACGTGACAAGGCAGGTTGGAGGCAGGGCCTTGGTGGCGACAGGACCTGCCTGAAATGTGACGGAGACTGACTAAGCCAGAGTCCCCAGAGAGCCAGAAAGAGTGGCTGCATCACTTTTCTGACTCAAAATTTCTGGGCAGTTCTAAGAGCTATGCCACCCATCTTCAAAGATTTGAGACAGTGAAACTTGAGTAAAAACAGTCACTTTTTTTGTTTTCTCCAGACAAGAGCTATGATTTTCTCATCTCACCATCCTCCAACACACACACACACACACACACACACACACACACACACACACACACACACACAGACATACACACACCCCTCTGGCCCTAGTGGCTCAGTTTGCTTGAATGTTCATCTCAACGATTTTCATCCTGGTCCAAATTGTTACCAAACTTTCTAAAACTTTTCTTAGGTGTCTTTTTGTGCCAATATTTGTAATATGTGGGATCCTCTCAGGACTGGCATCCAGAGCAAAGGTCCCTGTTACCCAGGTCTGAGGGCAAGACTGGTAAACTATGTCATGCCGATATCTGGAGAATCACTCAGTTCTCAGGGGTTCACTAACTCATTCCAGCCTTTGGATACGACACTTAACATCTCAATAATATTTCTTTCCCAATAATTTTTAACAGTAAAAACGACTTCTACAACTATTATGATGACATATATATATATATATATATATATATTTTCACACTTACAAATCACTTCATAGGAAACCCAGCATAATTCAGAAACATTGATATCATAATCTGCCCCCAAGATTTTTTACAGAAAATGCTAAAAATTTGTGTCTAAAAGTTTGTATTAAATAATGTGTAATTTGCATTCTACTATATATCTAAAAACATTTTTTAAGCAAATCTAAGTTTAATTGTAAATTGATATAAATAGTTGCTTAGTTGGTAAGATATATTATTCAACCATAGAATAGTTATTATTAATTGAATTCTCATTTAGGATAATTAGACTTTAAGAGCACAGACTGGACCATTCTATGTGCCAAAGTTGAGAGAATGTGGGTGGAGCTAGATAAGACAATTGCCTTGAAAAATCATAATAATTGTAATAATGATAATATTTCAAAAACTCGAAACACATTTCTTTTAAGTTATGGTGTTAGATATATTAAATTTTCATGTAAAGTTGGCATATTAACACATATGCTAACTTTAGCTTTATTGAAATGTTGAGTCTGAACAATAAAAATGTCAACATTTTACTGAGTTCCTACGTAGGATAAGGCATAGTACTGAGTGCTACAGGAAGATACAAAGATGAGGAAGACAGTTTTTGATCCTAAGACAAATATGTAAATTAGTATAGCGTAACCCAAAATCCAAGTAACGTGTATATAAAATCTCAAAAAGCTTTTTTATATGTACTGTCATCCTGAAAAATAGATAACCATGCCATATTATTAATCATTTTACAGATAAGTTTATGACTTGACTGCTATCACAAGTTAGTAAAAGAGGGGGCAGGCATTGGAACCATAAGTCTTTGAATTCCAAACTGAGTGTTTTTTGATCATAGGATGCTTTCTCTTTCAGATGAGACATAGTGAGTCTTACAGAGCAAAATATTTTGGTTCTGGCTAGATCTGTCATCAGCTGATGACAGTGGATGTTAGAGAAATCAGATTTATTAAAGTCTAAGCAATGTATTATTAGATAATATTGTCATCAATCAATTATGAATCCCATAAATGAGATAGATATTAGATTATCTGAGTTGCTTTCTAAATGGGAGTTGACTAGTCTTCGGGTATTTCTCAGGCATGAGTTGAGGGTGAGTGGGGACTCATTTGTTCTGTAGGGCCATGTTTTTGGAACAATGAATACAAGGTCTGCACTTCGTAAGTGCTCAATATATATTAGCTATTATTATTTTTCAGCTTTTTTTGAGTTCAGTAGAGAGCCAAGTAAGGCTTCGGCTCAAACAGAAATTCCAGACTGCAGACAGCAAGCTCCCTGCCCAGCAGGAAAGAGGGACAGATCTCTCACAAAGTGCCTCTCGCCCAGAGCCAGGGACATTTGCCAGGGAGCTTGTTGGTGGGAGACTCACGGTACTAACTGCCTTCAGAGGTTCTAATTCATCATAAGTTCTTGACTGTCAAAAGGGATAAAGACAAAAGCAGAAAGAGGAGGAACACTTGACATACTGTGCTGATAACTGCCTGATTCTATGTGGCATTGCACTCCACTTCTTACGTGAGGGAAGTTTGCAAGCGGGCACTAAGGTCACATGATATTCACCTAGACCTTTATCGAATAAAGGGACAAATCAAGCTCAGGGAATCTCAGTATGGTTATTTTACAAAAAAAAAATTTTTGTGGGTGTAATTGTATTATTTTTCCCTTTTTTCTATTGATTTCTGCAAGGAACACTCTGCTTTGCTCATAATCAATAAACTTCCTCATATTTGACTTAGTCTCCACCCTAGACTATGACCTTCCAATGCAGAGACCAATGTATTCTTTTCATTTCAGTAATCCTCTAGTCCTATAATAATGCCGTGCACATACAGTTAACAAATGAATGATTATAATAATATTAAGTACATACACGAGGCGTCCAACTGATAATCTCATGAAATTATTTAGATACTTTTTTAAAAAAGTGAGTGAGCGTGATTCTGTTACATAATCCAACTATAAATATCATAACAAACACTGAGAAACAATCCATTGAAAATTGAAAAGAAGTCTTGGCAGTATAAGCATAGTTTTCAATTTGTAGATTCTACAAAGATCTGAAGTTTATAAGAACAGATAAAACAAGTTTTTGTTGTGATAAATAGGCCTCAAAACTTAGAATCAAACATTTTCTAGTGGCTGTGGTACTCTCTGTAGAATGTAATTTTGCTTATTTTGAAACCACTAAATTCTTCATGTGACATGTGGGAGTTGATTTTTAGACCATTATATTTTGGCTGCTAAAAGAATATAATACATTACATTAAACTGCCCGTGAAGTTTTGTATAAATGGTTACTTATGTCACATTTGTAGGACAGAAGCCTGCAAATGGAAGTATGATTTCATAATCACGTGTATCTTCAGTTCATCCTGGGTCTGTGCAATTTAAGTGTTTATCCTCAGTTCACACTGGTGTGTCAGGTCAGTGTTTTCCTTTCCCAGAGAACAATTTAGTCTGTTGCATGTTAACCAGTCAGCTATATCCTCTTAACTGCTAATCGGTGTTAAATAAAAACTGATTTCAGTTAAACAAATGACTTATTTGAGGCATGTTAAAACAGTTCAACTTGTTTTTACATTAGAAAGCATTTATTTCAACCTTATTTTCAGAATATTT